>NC_134465.1:45268445-45568445 GCF_047948215.1 Lycorma delicatula
TAAGTATGTATGTTGGCCTACATTTTGATCTATGATCACAATGAACAATTTTCTTCAAAGTTCGTAGAGAGGTACTTCGTACAGGAGGAAAGAATGTATTAAATTTTGACAGAAATTTGAAAAATGAAGGTGTTTTGACCGAAATAAAATTTCACATTTTTACTGTTGCATTTTATTAAAAAACGTTTCTTACAAAATTTGAAGTTTTTTTATATAGATAACAGATTAACAAAATTTTGTTTTATTTAATATTCACGTCCCTCCCCAAAAAATTATTTTATATATTTTTTCTATTTTTAGCTATTATTTTGCTTCAAAATGTTAATGGAAGTTTTTTGCAGTTATATTTTCTCCATCGGTAAGCCTTCAATTTATTATACAAACTTTTTTCCTGTCCCATTCTAATGCTCCCTGGTAAAAAATTATTTTTTTTTTAATTTAAAAAAAGAGATTTTTAATTTGTTTAAAATTTAAATCTAACTCAAAAGTTACCCCCGTTACATTTAAATGTAAAAAAATCTTAATTTTTTATAGCCTTTATTTTTTAGTATATAAAAAAAATTAATTCTTGAATCCCTACGAAACTTAAAACTTTGTTTATATAGAATTACGACTGAATCTTTGTATTTTTTAAACGATTTTAAATTTCTTTTTTACTTCCTTGTTCAAAGTAAAGACAGTATTGTGACCGCGAAAAGTTTCGGTTTTCAGATTTCAATGGAAATATCCATTTAACCATCACTGAATCCATTTTGACTACTTTCGGCGTGACATTATACTAAGTTACCTCGTACACATTGACATTGTAGGGTACGTATCTCGCATAACTGAAACATTATCGCCGTACGATGTTGAAATTTTGGATTTAGGATTGTTGTAACATCTAGTTGCGCACCTTTCCTTTTGATTGCAATCGACTGAACCCAGTGTTAAAAAAAGCCCAAAATTCAAACGAATTTGGATTTTGAACTTTTTCTTAAGTGCAGTAGTAAGCCCTGATTGAAAGTTTTTCAACGATGTAGTAGTTATTTCCCTGGTTCCAGAGTTATAGCCAAATAGAATTTTAATTAATTAAATATTTGGATCTTATACGGGGAAGGCACATCGGTTTGAATCAGATTTCATCTCCTTTTTTTTGTCAACTTTTTTTTTTTTAATTTAAAAATATTGATTTATTAATAGTTATTTATCTCTGGTTATAAAAAAAGTTTTACGGTAAATAATAATTCAATAATATCAATAAAAAAAAATGAAATAAAAAAAAATTAATGAAATAAAATTTTATGTATTTTCATTTAAAAAAAAAGTTTATGTAATCTAATAGGCGTACAGGGAAGTTATGTGGTGTCCACAACAGAATTTTTTAATTTATGATTACTACTTAAGGATTATTTTCTTAAAAATTAATTTTATTCGAATGCTTTCCCTTGCGTATGAGAGTTCCCTTACGAAAAAATATTTTTTTTATTTTTCAAGAACCCAAAATAATCATGCCACCGTTCAAATTTTATTAACTCCTTCGAAATTATAGAAATAATTATTTTTTTTTAATTTTTTATTTAACTGTATATCATAAAATTAGAAATAAATATTTTTTGTAAAAAATGAGAAAAAATAATTCATAATTTCGATTACTGTTTTTTAAGAAGGAATTATTTTATCATAAAGGTACGAATAGAGCTCAAAATAAATTGTTGGCTTTTCTATCATGGAAATGGTTTTTCTTTTTTTTTTTGGAAGAGTAAATCGGGTCACAGTTCTCTGCATCTAATTTGTTGTACAGATTAATTGAAGGTCTTTACTGTGTACAAACGTGTAGATTACCACGATCCACGTACTCTTCTAAGTAAAAATATCACCGTAATTTTGTGCATATAGACTTACGTGATGAATGAAATACTTTTATTTTTCTAAGCGTATTATTAAGATTACTAGACGTTTTGATAAATTAATTTTTTCCTTTATAAAATTTCGTAATTAATTAATAATATAAAATTATAAGTGTACCGTTAATAATACCTCTTAAATATCAGTTTAAATATCTTTTTCTGTCAGTCATCTACACACGTAATAATATCTCCTATCCTTTTATTCTACTCGTATGTGCTGACCTTCATAGGGAAGTGGTATTTTCTTCGTTTTTCATCCAGAAGGTTCTGGGTTTAAATCCCGGTCAGGGTTGGCATTATTCACATGCTACAAAAATAATTTTTCATAAGTAACTGTAATCGGGTCTGTTATCGTGTACTTGATACAATGAATAAATATTTATTCTGTTACTTTATATAAATAATATTTTTCTGTAAATGTAAATTTTAACGAAGGTATTTATTTAGTAAAAACGGAATAATTATCTTTTTAAAGTTTTTATTTTAGGAAATTTTATTTAATGTAGGATTACTGCATAAACTCTTTCTTAATAATACTTAAACTTTATTTCTAACCGTACAAGTTTTAGATTATTTTTTTCTTATAATTTTTAAATTTTAATTTTTAAACTTTTTTATCCGTTTTAAAACAAAAGAATATAAAGTATTAAAACGTACCCTTTTCGTGTGAATTTTGAATACTTAAAATGTTTATAATCTTTGTAAGTAAAAACTTTCTGTTATTGTTACTGAAAGTTTAGTGTTTTTTTTTAAAGAGTTACTGAATTTTTCAAAGTTTTATTTTGAAATTAATGAGAATATTCATAAAAGTCTACGTTTAGTTAATTAATGTGAAAACAAAGTTTACACAACACAGTAAAGCTATCTACGAAACCATATTTATGTACGTTGTATATTTTTATCGTTGATCCAACGATAACAATTTTATAAGACTTTAAAATATTTTTTCCCTATTATTTTCCTGATGTGTAAGTTTTGCAATGTGTTCAATTAATAAACAATAAAGCAACCCCCATTACGGGCCAATGAGATGATAATGATATGTAAATTAGATATAATCTTGTACACGCACAGATCAACAATTCCTGAGAACGTGTGGTTAATTGAATCCCAGCCATTAAAGTACAACCAATTGGTTGCTCTAGTGGTGAATGCGCGTTCGCAAATCAGTTGATTTCGAACTGGAAAGTTCTAACATTCAAATACTAGTAAAGACAGTTAGTTACTTTTATACGGATTTGAATACTAGATCGTGGATACCGGTGTTCTTTGGTGGTTGGGTTTCAATTAATCACACATCTCAGAAATGGTCGATCTGAGACTGAACAAGACTACACTTCACTTACATTCATACATATCATCCTCTGAAGTAATATCTGACGGTGATTCCCGAAGGATACACAGGAAAATCGACACTGAAGTATACCGTTATCAGAATCTAGAATTAAAATCTATATAAAAGAAATTATCATGTACTAGGATTAAAACTTCAGAACCTTCGACTTCGAAAATCAGCTGTTAAACACCTGATTTGTGATATGAGTTAACCACTAGACCAGCCCGGTGGGCTTAAAACATTTAAAAAAAAAATGTTTTTATATTTTTACATTCCCGACTTTAGCTCTTATTGGTGTTGCAGTAGATTAGTAAAGGGAAAGTTTAGAGGTCGGCCAAAATCTTGGGTATGAGGTATTTACAAAACGCGATGTTTCAAGACGTCTATAGTTAAAAAGAAAAAAAGATAAGAAAGATAAAGGTAGTTACAGTAATTTCCGATTTATGTTTGTAAAGTATATAATATCGTGTCAGTGAGGGCAATGGAGTAAAAATTTAAAAAAATACAAAAAAAAAACAAAAAAAAATTACAAAAATATATTTGATTACATAAAAAAATTATTTTTCAAAAAAGCCTTTACTTAACTAATATTAATTATTAACATTAATAAAAAAAGGAAACGGATTAGAAAAACCCTCTAAAAAGTAAAAAATATGAATTAAATTAAATTGAGAATTTTAAACAAAAAAATATAATATATTAACAAATATAAAAATGCACTGAAAAGTAAAAAATAAATTATATAAATATCTAATAAATAACCAATAAATAATTGTAATAATTATTAAATTTTAAAATTAAAAGTAATGAAAATATTTAGTTAAATAAAAGCGTGGCGCAGTTTTTATAATTTATTTAAAACAACACAACATTAATTTTTACAACAATTATTTCATCATTTTCATTTTCAATAACGACGCAAGGAGGCGGAAAGGTCTGCTGGAACCTCTCCAGTTGAGACCGACTAGCTACAAGTAACAATCTGGAAAAATGCACCCACTCGCTTTCTTTGTACGTGTTCTCACATAGTTGAAGTTCATCTTCGAATTCTGCTTGTAATCTAAGCCAAATTGAACGCACTCTTTCCGCTAAAAGTTTCATTTTAATTAATTATGAATTTTTATTTAACGAATTAATAATTACGATTACAATTATAATAATGATAATAATTAATAATTTTTCAGATTACCGTCTAAATGTAATAACTTTGTGAAAGATTTCTAAATTTAATTTTTATTTTTAATCTTATTAACCCTTAAAGGTCATCTCGGTGCAAATTTGAACCATCAAAGAATTAAAACTTGAGTTATTTTATTACAGATAAAGTATATACATATACTAAACAACCTCATTAAACAAAAAATATATTTTAAAATACAGCAAATGTCTATAAATACTAATTCGAAAACATTGTTATAAAAACTGCACCACGCTTTTATTTAACTAAATATTTTCATTACTTTTAATTTTAAAATTTACTAATTTTTACATTTATTTATTGGTTATTTATTAGGTATTTATATTATTTATTTTTTACTTTTCACTGCATTTATATATTTGTTAATATATTATATTTTTTTGTTTAAAATTCTCAATTTGATTTAATTCTTATCTTTTAATTTTTAGATGGTTTTTCTAATTTGTTTCCTTTTTTTATTAATGTTAATATTAATATTAGTTAAATTTAAGTTTTTAAAAAATAATTTTTTATATGTAATCAAATATATTTTTGTATTTTTTTTAAGACTAAAAAAAGTAAAAATATTTATTTTTACACATCGAAGTTAGATACGTGTACCAAATTTCAATCATTTTCATACGATAGTTCATGAGAAATGAAAATTTTCAACTAAATGCATGAATTTAGCGTAGGGGTAGCGCGTGGTGGCGTGGGGGTGGGTCATATCAAATTCCAACACCGTAGTACTGCATTGTCATCGAAGTTACATACGTGTACCAAATTTCATTGATTTTCATTCGAATAGATCAAAAGATATAGCCGTTGCAAAATTTGATTATTCCTAAAGCGAGTTAAATAAAAGCTTTTAAAACAAAAATAATATCTTCACCTTCTTGTCTAATGAATTACTTACTATTTGACTAAGATTGCAGATATGTAATCATTTAAAATTGTAAAGTAGCACAGTATCAGTATTTTATCTACAAAAAAAAAAATTCTGGAATGTACTTTAAGACCTCTAGACCATTAAATTTAAATCATTTAAATCGCAATCGATCTTAAATTCAGATTAATTACATTTACGCGTTTGAATATATATATTAAATAAGATAAGTACAATAGTCTTATAACTAGTTTAAATCTATACGAAGAAGAAAATTTATTTACAATTATACGTACCGTAGGTGTTGTGCAGATATTTCCAGGACTCAAGGCACTTTATAAGACACCAAAATCCAGTAACGCGTTCGTCTTCTTTGCAATATCTCAAACAAGACAGGAGCGACTGGAGAGAACCTCCTTTCCCTTTTTTTTTTTGTTAAAAAAAGAAAGAAAAACCAAAAAAAATTAATCAGATTTAGATGTACGATCTATACTGAACCTACATCAACTTAACTAAATGTGACTACCTAACCTATTGATATAAGCAAATACATTTAATACATAATATCGGCAATAACCTGTACTGAACAGAATAAATGTGGCTTCCGAAGCCTCACAGATAACTTACTTATACTCCGTAACGCCTCTTATTAGCTTACATATATATGTATATAATTTTTATTATTAAATTAAGCACTGTATGTTTACATAGGCGTTTGTTGCACGTTTTTACTTCCATTTTATTACGGTATGGTTATTTTCTATTTATACGTAGTAAAATATACGTAAAGTAGCTGCGTATTGATTTCTTTAGTTCAGTACTGATATTATTTTTTTTCTTTTTGTTCTACATTACGGAAGTTTCTCTTATTAGTTTAATTGGATTATTAGAGGGGAAAAAATTAAATACATTGAACTAAATGATATGAATGTGTTTATGAATGCGGAAAAAGGATATTTGTCTATCTTTTTTTTACCTTTCTGACTGTTATATACAGAAGTATTAAAAAAATTGTTTCCTCCGAATGTTTCTTTTTGTTAATATCTTAACGTTTTTAAATTTCCTAATCTGAAAATATTAAAACTCCCTTCCCAGAATTTTATTTTTATGTTTATAATGTTAGAATCTATTTTATTCTACCTATCGATGAACAATTTAACTTAAAATCATTTGTGGTTGGGTCCAGGTTGTTGTACACCACCCTTTTCTTCGTCTTGCCACTGGTACATTTAGATCCTTTCACAAGCGTACTTGTCGATTGCGGTGAGCCAAAACTTGGGATAAACGGGACAAGCTGTTAGCATCTTACTCTGCCCGTCTTAAAGAACAACCAAATCACCCAATTCTTAAAGTAGTTCTCGCAAATTCTCATTTCTAACGATATGAGAACCATCCAAGTAATAAAAAAAATAATTGGGTGCCCCTACCCGGCGTTTAATTTATCTTTTAAATTTTGATACGCCTTCTATTTTCCCAACCTATTCCTGTTCATATTCTCCCTGGAGACTCGACCCCATAAATGATAATTCTGACCTCACCTTTTGTGAGGTCAGAATTAAAATTTGATGTGGACACCGCATGACTTCCTTGTACGCCTATTAAATTATATATACACATTTTTTGTTGCACTTCATTTAAACTTATTTCATTTGAAAGTGAGATACGACCCTCTAATTCTTTAATAAAGTGGACAGTTATACGATCGCTAAAATGTTAGTTATTAACATCAAATATTTATATAGTTATTTATTCAATAATCTTACCTGAAATATTAGGATAGAGTAAAAGTCCCTTTATTATTCTTTAAATAAATGTATGTCGTATATCTATCAAATAGTATGTTTTTTTAAAATTATTATGATGTAACAATCAACATAATGAAAATAAAAACGAATAGTCAGTTGTTTCACCAAATATGATGTGGACATTACATCACTTACTTTTACGCATATTAAATTACATATGTAATTACACATGTTTTTTTTTTTTTAAATGAAAAGTACATATAAGTTTATTTCATTAATAACTTCTGATATTTTTTCATATATTTTTTTTAAAATTGTTATTATTGAATTATTATTTATTGTAAAACATTTTTTTTTACTATCAGAGGTTAATAATTATTTATAAATCAATATATTAAATTTAAAAAAAAAAATTAAAAAAAAAGAATTGAACTCAGATTTGAACCGATGTGCCTTCCTCTTGTAAGATCCAAATATTTCATTTAATTAAAATTTTATTTTGCTATAACTTTGGAACCGATAAAAATAAGTACCATTTATGAATATTGAAATGCTGTCAATGAGGGCTTATTATTACATTTCAGAAAAAGTACAAAATTCAATTTTTTTTTTATTTTTAGCTTTTTTGCACACTTTTGGCCCAATCGATTGTACTCAAAAGGGGAGGTGCACAACTAAATATTATAACAGTCCTAAATCCAAAATTTCAACATTCTTCGGCTAATCGTTTTTGAGTTATGCGAGATGCATACGTTCGTACAGACTTCACGCCGAAACTAGTCAAAATGGATATTTCCGTTGAAATCACAATACTTACTTTACTTCGTAGAAGGAAGTAAAAAGGGAATTTTAATTTAAGTCAAACATAATCTACGCAAGCTTCGCTCGTTAGCTTCACCTAATTAACGTTTAATATAAAAAATAATACATGTTATTCTGCAACACTGTAGGCGATTAATCAAATTCACCGCATTCAGAATGCACTGACTATCTGACCATCGTTATGATCATCCATGCAGTTAACATATTCTGTATATAACTACTGGCTAACATATAAAAATTTATTCAATGCTATAAAATTTGATTATATCTTTTTATAAATATGGTGAATTTGATTAATCGACTTCATTGTTGCAGAATAACATGTATAATTTTTGTATTTAACGTTAATTAGTCAAGGTTAGTAAGCGAAGCAAACGTAGGTTATGTTTGGCTTAAATTTAAACTTACTTTTTTTTCTGGAAGGTTTCTCGTAATCTATTTACCTTAGAGGTTTTATTTAATTTCTAGTTATCGTTTCGACCACCATCAGAGCTTAATTTGTTTGTCGACATATACCGACGAAGGTTTGAAGAAACAAATATTTCACCGAAGTATTTAGTATGTGTTTACTTCGTACAAGGAAGTAAAAATTAACAATTCCTCTCGGCTTTCAGCAAACATTTTATCATTTTCAAACACATTTTACAAACCTAGACGCAGTAGTATACACGGATGGGTCAAAGCAGAATGATAACGTAGGACCGGTTGGTGGTGTGGGATTTGTCCCCGGCTCCTGCGCGGACCAGAATGAGATTGCGTTCCCCTCTTAGGTGACCTAAATTGGTCGACTTAATTGGGTGTAGGTCTGAATTTCTATGTTGCGTAATATATCATTTTGATTGATATGAGTGTAGCACTGATTTAAGTTCAAACTCGTTCGTTTTCTGAGGCATTCACAGTCACGAACGGTGCTGTCAAATCTGGACTAGGCGCGGGGTTCGCGCTTCCGCGGTTTCGGCCAGTTAGTTTGAGAGAATCATGTTAGGTTGAATGTGAAGATGTCCGTCCATTTGTGGTCTACGTGAAGGCGAAATTTGATTTTTATTTTACTGATGCAAATGTCTTCCGAGGCATTTACATCGGTGGCATCCTGACCGAGGCCTGGATGATGCCTTTGAGATGTAATCAGTTAGAGGATCTTTTCCTTTCTTTCCTTTCTTTTTCCTGTTTAGCCTCCGGTAACTTCCGTTTAGATAATTCTTCAGAGGATGAATGAGGATGATATGTATGAGTGTAAATGAAATGTAGTCTTGTACATTCTCAGTTCGACCATTCCTGAGATGTGTGGTTAATTGAAACCCAACCACCAAAGAACACCGGTATCCACGATCTAGTATTCAAATCCGTGTAAAAATAACTGTTAGAGGGTCTAAAGACGACCTTCGGTAAAGTCCCTCAGGGCTTGGAACGGGTGGGGGGGCGACCGGTAACGTCACAAGATGGGTATCTTCCCCCTACAGGGTTGGGATCCGCTTTTGTTGTAAATAAAGTAACTTATGTGTTTGGGCTACCTGTCTACAATGATGAACTGTACCGCATTAATATAGCTTTAAATATAATTAAGTTAAATCATCATCACATCCTTATCCTTAGCGATTCTTGTAGTGTACTGTATGTTTTAGAAGATTTGTGTTCTAGAAATCCTATCGTCAGCGAAATTCATAAATACAATCGCTGAATCATCACAACACAGAAGTGAATTTCTACTGGATCCAAGCCGTGTGAAATCCTGTGTAACGAACGTGCGAATTCCGCTACGAAAGATGCATGTAGCCGACTGTCTTTCACGGTTCGAGTTACTACTACAGATTTTAATAATTCCATTAAACGTACTCTTCGAAGGATGTGGCAAGGTGGATGAACTGCCACAGCAGATGTTAAATTCTGACACATCAAAGATACGGTGTTATCATGGGACGCTTCATGCAGAAAAATTCGCGGATAGGAAGTAGTTCTGTGCCGATTTCAATTATGACATACCAGAGCTATTCACGGATATCTGATGTCAGTGAAAAACGCACCTCTGTGCGTAAGATGCGACTGACGCTTGACTGTGTGCCACAACCTTGTGGACTACATATGTTATGCGGCCTTACGTCACAAAGATAAATTTTCGAGAGACATTCGTCGCATCCTAGGATTTGAGAAGAATATACTAGACCGGGTTGTTACTTCTAAGAAGAGTTAATATATTTCATAAGATTTAGTAGTGACGATCGTGAATTTTGATTTTATTTTGTTGATATGTTACATATTTTTTCCTAACGGTTACGTTTTTTTTGGGCAAAGGCGTTTTATGCCCAAAGTAAAAGGGAGAGTAAGAAAAAAGTGATTAATTTTTTAATCACTTTTTTCTTACTCTCCCAGTAGTTTTTAAGATCTAATTATTTATACCAATTATATATTGTGTGGGCGATGATAACGCGAAAGCGGTTTTCGTGTAGAAAAAAAAATTGTGTGCGCGTGCAAGTAAAATTATATTAAATTTTTTGAAAATATAGTATTGTGTTTGTAGGAGATGTTGAGGGTATGTTATATCTCGAAGCGAATTAGATTTTATAAAAATTTCACTGGTGTAAATCTTCTTGACTTATCAAAAGTTATTAGATATATTACGATTTGTGAAGAAAAGATAAATATAAACCAGTAATCCAAATTAAAATTTGGTTTTTAATCATTTTTTAATTTCAATTTTTGACTGTTCATCTGTCAAAAATTTTTTTAGTATTATCTTTTTACATAAATCAAAATTTTGGGGTATTAGTTTACCTCTATTTATCGATGTAGTGTAAAAATCAAAATCCAAGTGACTTTTTTATCGCAATTTTTACTGAAATTTAAGAATAGTTTTTTACAAAAATCAATCGAAATAAATCCCATTATTGGTCGCGCAATAGAGCTTAAAACTATATAAAACAACATCAATGTGGTTCTTTGAAATGAAATTTTAAAAAAATACTGAATTTTATTTTAGTATCTAGCTAGCTGCCGAGGCGTGCTGCAGGCACGCCCTCCGAGCGGGTTGCTCTGGCTGGTGGTGTCTCGGAAAGGGATTATTAGGTGTCCAAAATTGTTGCCTCTTGTGCAAAAATATTTTTTTTGAATGATGAAAATTGATATAAAGAAAGTTAAATAAGAAATTTAATTCTAGAAATTAATACTAACGAATCGGGATTTTCCGCTAGTGATCGGTACATTCCGGTGGCTACCTTTTGATTATAGTTCATTATTTTATGAAGAAAAACAATCTCGTAAATAAAAACATATATTATTAATATATATTTCGCACGTATATCAATATATAATATAACAAGTATACACCTGACCACCACGAGACGTGTACTGACGAATCGTGATTTTCCGCTAGTGATCGGTACATTCCGATGCTAAGCTAAGGGGAACGGACACACACACACACACACACACACACACACACACACACACACACACACACACACACAGAGAGAGAG
This sequence comes from Lycorma delicatula, assembly GCF_047948215.1. Taxonomy (NCBI): domain Eukaryota; kingdom Metazoa; phylum Arthropoda; class Insecta; order Hemiptera; family Fulgoridae; genus Lycorma; species Lycorma delicatula. The sequence goes on from NC_134465.1 coordinate 45,279,771, forward strand.
AGAGAGAGAGAGAGAGACTCACATACAAATGCCCTTTAGTAGGGTAGGATTTATCAATATAAAATTATCTATTCTCAAAATATACTGCATATGACCAAATCGGACCGATTACAATACTTTCCCTTCTGGAGCTATAGCGCTGTCTAGATGGTAAAGTAAAGGTTACATAACTTAATTCGATAATTTCGGTCCGTAGTAATCTGAAGGAATCATAAGCTGTATTTTTAATATTAAATAAGATTGTATTTCATATTATCCTTCTTTCTTTACTGTTGTGTAGCCTCCGGTAACTACCGTTTAGATAATTCTTCAGAGGATGAATGAGGATGATATGTATGAGTGTAAATGAAGTGTAGTCTTTAACATTCTCAGTTCGACCATTCCTGAGATGTGTGGTTAATTGAAACCCAACCACCAAAGAACACCGGCGGTATCCACGATCTAGTATTCAAATCCGTGTAAAAATAACTGGCTTTACTAGGACTTGAACGCTGGAACTCTCGACTTCCAAATCAGCTGATTTGGGAAGACGCGTTCACCACTAGACCAACCCGGTGGGTCAATTATCCTAAAAAAAATAAAGTATACTGTGAATCCAATTTAAATTTTAATTAATTTTTCAAAATGTGAATCGGAATAAAAAAAGGGAAATAATAGTAATTATTTTTCCCCTTTTCCCTGTAACTGCTTGAGGTCAATGATTTAAAATACACTAAATCTGAACTTTGTATAACATGTAGAAATAGAAGGTATCTATTAAAGTTTTCATATGATTAATAATAGAACAGACTAATTGTAATTGTAATCATTATTATTATTAAAATTTTACACCGATGTTAACCATAAAGTTTGATGAATTGAGACAGTTTGAAAATTAAAAACTACTCCTCTCCTATTATTCTATTGTAATAACAATACTTTTTTTATATCAAAATAATTATACTTCACTTTTTCTTATCATTATTATTTTTTGCAAATTATTCATTTCCATTCAGCGAGATAAAAAATAATTATTACGGCGAAAAAAATCTTCGGAAGACGATTACTTTTAAATAATAATACAACGCTTTTCATAATAATCTACAAAAGAAAAGAGATGTGGAATAAGAGAACGGGGAGAAAGAGAGAGTGTGAGAGAGCGAGGGAGAGAGTGAGTGAGAATGGTAAAGATGGAGTAGGGAGAATAAAAATGAATTTTAATAAGTGCATTTGATATTATCATTTAACAATATTTTTTTTTTTTTTACTTTTCTTTATTTCAAGATAGGTAAATTTGATGAAAAATAAATAATTAAAATTAAAACGAAGATCGGATAATAATAACTTTATTTATCATTTTTTTAAATTTTTATTTGCTTTGTTTGTGCAACAGAACAGTTATACAAAACCTTTGTATGTATGCACAATATCACATAAAGTCACAAAAGAACAGCCACAAGTCAACAACCCACATACAAATTAAAAATACAATATTCAAAACACAATAATAACAACAAGAATAAAAATAATAATAACAATTATACAGTCAAATACAACAAAAATAATAATTAGAACTTTAAAAACGGTAGCTATGGAATGATTATAAAAACACATAGATGAAAATATACAAAAACACAATATTTCCAATATATTCCAAATAAAACAAGTTATAAGCAATAATCCTTAAAAAAACAACAATAATTTTAAAATCATGAAAGTGAGCATTACATCAAGGACAATAATCCATCGCCACGTAACCCTCTCAAATTTTTAATGAAGGTTGTCTCATCTTCCAAAAAGCTTAGCTTATCCTGGAACTCCACTGCAAAACTAGTACACCGCTCAATCGGAGACACGGTAGAACCAACCGGCGTCACAAATTGCCTAAAAGACCTCACCGACCTGGCCTGGTTCCGCAAGACAACATGGTAAAGCGTCGGAAGTTTATTGTGCAGAGCTCTATAAAAGAAAACCAAGTCAAAGTACGTTCTTCTATCAGATAACCTGGAAAGGTCTAATCGCCTCAACATATCCTCTATACTAGCGCCAACAAAACAATCTCCAAACTTAAAACCCATCCAGTTCAAGAACCTATTCTGAACACCCTCAACCAGATCAGAGGCAAAAACTCGTGTACTATTCCACACCACAGTCGAGTACTCCAAGCGACTCCTCACCAAAGATTTGTACAGCAAGTTACAAGTGGAAATGTTGTTAAACCGTCCACAAATCCAAAGGCAAGACCAAGGTCCCGGCGTGCTTTATTGACAATCCGAGCAACATATTCGTGAAAATACAACTTCGTGTCAAATAAAATCCCGAGGTCCTCAACCAATGTCTCAGCGACAATAGCGTGCGTACCAATCCTATAGCTGAAAACAGAGCTCGACGTCTTACGAGACAAAGTCATAATAATAATAATAATAATAATAATAATTTATTTATTTATTTTGTTTTTTGTGCAACAGAACAGCTTAACAAAGCCTTCATATGTTGCACAGTATTATATGAAAATATATACAATAGTTACAATATCTATAAGCAGTTATAAGTAACAATTCATATATAAGTTGAAAATACAATATTTAAATACATAAATATCAGTATACAATAATAAAATAAATTATAAATTTACAATATTGGAAATAATAATTAATGTTTAAGTCACTATTTACAAAAAGTTTACAAAAATACATTAGTTTCGTTCAAGAAACGAACTTGCGGAGAAGTAATAATAATAATAATAATAATAGTTTATTTATTTATTTTGTTTTGTGCAACAGAACAGCTTTACAAAGCCTTCATGTTGCGCAGTATTACATACAAATATATACAATAGTTACAATATCTTTAAAAAGTTATAAGTAACAATTCACATGTAAATTGATAAAACAATATTTAAATACATAAATATTGGAATACAATAATAATAATAAATTATAAATTTACAACAATGGAAATAATAATTAAAGTTTAAGTCACAATTTACAAAAGTTTACAAAATACATTAATTTCGTTCAAGAAACGAACTTGCGGCAAGAAAATCAGACCATCGCCTTTACTATCTTATAAAGCAGTAGCAAATTTACAGATATATGTTGTTAAATGCAAGTTATGAGTCTGTGCATAATTATAAAATAATATTAATAGAATGGCCCAAAACAATTTTAATAACAATAACCGAATTCTATGACATTATCCAGTAATAATAACTACAATTACAAAGAATAACCATTTAGTATTTATACAATTCAGAATTTATAATATACATAATCAGAACATAATTTAATAGTAATATATTTGAAACAGTAAGAATTACAAAGTAATACAAAAGAATAAAACCAGAGCAGTAAATAATTTCTATAAGCAGAAACTAATTCTGAATAAGACTATTTTACCAGTATAAAGTTAAAATATTATTTCGGAAGTTGAATTAAAAGGAAAAGGTTAATAGTTAGACACTGAAATAGGAATGAAGATGGATACAAATACACACACACATATATATACATACATATATATATATATATATACACATATATGCATATACACCATCTAGCATAACCTAGTCAGTGTTACCAACTATTGCTCGATGTATGTCATCAATAGATGGACGAGCAAAAAGATCTAATAGATCAGCGAAACTATTTGCCAGACCAAAGCATCTTAATGCTGGAGAACACTCAGAAACTTTTCTAATGAAGTAATGCCTAAAGCTCCTGATAATAATAATAATAATAATAATAATTATATATATATATATACATAGGATATAATGATAAGTAAAGGTTTCATCACACAGAAATTGAGCTATATAATACGTATTTTATTTATTAAATTCAAAAATTGTTTTATCAAAATAAATTTTGAAATTTCAGCTTCTCCAAGGTTAAATATCAGGTTGTCTAAACTGTATTGAGCCTTTGCGGGCCAAAATTAAATCCAATGTCGGATCCTCATTGGACCCCCCATTTTATTTAAGTGTACCCATACCTACTACATTTACTTGATGCAGTTAAATTTTCAATCTTGAAAATTAAATTAACAGCAAATAATTAAAGTTTCGTTTGAAAAATTTAACCGCGTAAATTTTTTATTTTACTTTTATGACAAAAGATTAAAGATTCTTATTGTTAAATTATGATTCTGTATGAAAAACAAACTGGGGTAGTATAAAAGGAGTGGTTGATAGGTCTGGTATAGTGTTTAGCAATGCTATTATTTGGATTGTACAGTGGAGAGAGCAACAAGATATTTTTCTTTTCTGGGTGCATGATAGAAGATGCGTTAGGGAAAAAGGCAGTGCATGATAAAAAATTGATATTTTATCCCTTCATCTTCTTAGTTTTTTGGGGGCTTAAACGTTTATTTATTGGAGTAACTATTTATTTCAATAAGTCGGGCAGATTCAGTGCAATGTTATTCAACAAGGTTAAAATAAAATTTCAAAGTTGGTACTGTGATTCCCGTTTGTCCAATGGGATGGAAAAACGATCCAAAGCTATACATATAGATAGCTCCATACTTAGATGAATTAAGATTAATTCGGGTCGGTATTTTCCGAGTACGAGGCAAAAACTGCTCAGAAATAAAATTGAATAATCTTCTACCCTTAAATCCAATCGATTTAAAACGTTCTTTCAAAAATCTTTGTATCATTTTTTTCTCAAAATAAATTTTACAGTCTATTACAAATCTGACGAACCCGTAATTAAATATGATAACATATTAGATTGTTTAAGTATTGAACCTTTGTAGGCCAAAATTAAGAATACGTCTATTGTTATTGGAAAATAACATTATGAGACCACATATGCGCCATTTTTATCGATCACCTTCTGCCATAATCTCGTTGCTATAGAAATTCTGTAGTTACTGTTAAAAAAAATTAGGACACGAAGTTTGCACAAGCCTCTTTTGAAACTAACTAAGCATATTCAATAAACCAATATCAGGTCTGTTCAAAAAATACGTAGATTAACGTCATAAAACAAAATGTACTTTATTTAGAAGTTACTTGTCTGGGTCCCCTTCAAAGTACTCTCCTTCCCGACGTACACACTTATCCCAACGATGTTTCTACTTTTAAAAACAGTCCTGGAACGCTTCTTTTGTGATGTTCTTCATTTCCTTCGTCGCATTTGCCTCAATTTAGGGAATCGTCTTAAATCTTCTTCCTTTCAAAGATCTTTTGAATTTGGGGAACAAGAAAAAGTCATAAGAATCGAGGTCAGGTGAGTAGGGTGGGTGGAGAAGAACAGTGATCGAGTGTTTGGCAAAAAACTCACGAGTTCTGAGGGCTGAATGGGCTGGAGCGTTGTTGTGATGAAAAAATCAGTCACCACTCTTCTACATTTCTGGCCTTTTCCGCCGGATAACGTCCCGCAGACGTTTGAGAACTTCAACAAACTTCTCTGATGGTCAGACGTCGATTTTCCCCAACCAGGTTGTTGATTTTGTCTACGTATGTCGTCAGTTGACGTGGAAGGACGTCCAGGACGCTCATCGTCTTCAATCGACTGACGAAACGTCCATGCCACTTAAAAGATATATCGCACGCTTCATAGCAATGTCGCCGTAAGCCGTCTTGAGCATATATAAAGTTTCACTCGCAGATTCTCCGAGCAACAAAATTTCACAGCAACACTTTACTCGTTCAAGTCACTCGTTCTAAAATCCGCCAAACGAAAAAAACATTCTTCCCAAACAACCGCTTAGCTAAGCAACTAATAATGACATTTGCAATCAAGAAACTGCATTGTAATCGTCTGATCTGTACGAACATGGCGACACCAAGTGGATTTAACTGGAACCAACTGGACCCGCGAAATTCAAACAGTCTACATAGTTTTTGAACAGACCTCGCACAATAATTAAAAGAAAGCTTTCAATTGAAAAATTACACTTACGTTAATGTGAAGGAAGAATCTGATGTACTTTAACGAGTTTGTTAATATCAAGCTCGAATTTACTTAAAAACTGTCGTAAGTCGCCGCGTTCGGTAGCACGTTTGGTCATGGCTACAGCATTAAACTCACTTTCAGACAAATACGACGTAATTGGGAATACTATCAGAAATCGTTGAACAATCGGCCATAATCCAAGGATCAGTTGCGGGATTGGCTTTTGAAGCCAAAATTTTTGGTAGCCATTCTTTAATTTTATTCCTATTTCTTCGTTTGTTGTCAGTTCTATAAGTTGTTCTTCTAACTGGGATGTTCCTGATGTCGAGACCCAGTCTGGTATACGAGGTGCGAAATAAAGTAATGAGATTGATTTTTCCTTGCAAGATGTGGCAACCCTGCAACTTGCGTAGGCACACCATCTTTGACCTTGGTCTATAAGCTACTTTTAGTCCAAGCGGCACATTGATGCAACTGCTCAGTCGTGAATTGTGCTGTAATAAGTGAACACGTGTTAGTGTCTCTCGTCATAGAAATAAAACCACAAAATATTGCGCAACGGTATGCCATTTCTTTTTGTGTTATATTGGGTGAAAACGCGACGACAACTTACGGTAAGCTTCAGAAGGTTTTTGGAGAGGAGGTTATGTCAAGATCTCATGTTTTTCGGTGGCATAAAATTTTTAGTGAAGGCAGAACGAATGTTGAAGATGAAGGTCGCAGTGAACGACCATCAACCTCACAGACAGATGTCAACTTGACCAGCGTGCGTGAAATCGTACGATCTGATCGAAGATTATCCGTGAAAATGATTGCAGAAGAACTCAACGTCAATTGAGAAACGGTTCGTCTAATATTAACTGAAAATCATGGTACGAGAAAGATATGTGCAAAAGTGGTCCTCAAAAATCTCGCACAACAACAGCGAGAAGCACGGAAAAATGTGGCAGCCGATCTGTTAGAGGAAACGGAAATCAATCCAGATTTGTTGGGCCGTGTTATCACTGGTGATGAAGGTTGTTTTTTTTTCAATACGATCCAGAGACAAAACGCCAAAATTCGCAATGGTGTTCAAAGGGATCACCCAGACCAAAAAAAGCTCGCATGTCAAAGTCAAAAGTGAAACGCATGCTTGTGTGCTTCTTCGATCCAAGGGAATTGTTCATAAAGAGCGGGTGCCTCCGGGACAAACAGTTAACCAATATTTCTACAAAAAAATTTTAGAAAGACTTCGTAAATGAGTTCTTCGTGTCCGTGCCAACATCGCTGATAATTGGATTCTGCATCACGATAATGCGCCATCCCATACTGCTCTGTCAGTACAGCAATTTTTAACGTCAAACAAATTTCAGTACTACCACAGCCACCTTATTCACCAGATATCGTTCCGTGCGACTTTTTTCTATTTCCAAGAGTTAAAATGGCGGTCAAGGGACACCATTTTCAAACAATACAAGATGTCCAAAAAGCTGTGACGAGGATCTTGGAGGATATTACAGAAGATGAGTTCCAGAAATGTTACGATCAATGGCAGAAGCGCTGGAATAAGTGTGTGCAATCAGAGGGGAACTACTTTGAAGGAGACAACACGAAACATGACTAGAACGGTAAGCAACTTTTTTTTTTCACATCAGTCTCATTACTTTATTGTCCCACCTCGCATAATATTTTTTTCTCTCTTTTGCCACAAACTGCACAGCTGTTATTACCGGTTTTTTGTAATAAATCTTTTTACTCGTGGAAAGACTTTATTAACTCTCTGTATATTGTTTTTGTTTTTTCTAACTTATTTGCGTAGGTCCGTTTTGACTGGTGCTTATCGTACTGCTTTTACCAAATCTTTTTAAAAATTAATTAGTAAATACACTTCCAATATATTTCATCTCTTTTATTAATTATTACACTTTAAATTAGAAATAAAGCTTAATCTTTCCATGGCTCTATATATATATATATATATATATATATATATATATATATATATTCTGAATTTAATTAATTTTTCATAATTGTATTAATTATTATTATTATTTTTTTTAATTTAGCTTCATTTAAAAAATTGAGAATTAAAATTAAGAAGGTTAATTTTATTCTGTTAATAGTATAAAAAAGTGATTATTATTTATAAAAATTGTCTCGTTGTAATAATTTTTCTCCAACCTTTATTATATATTTAGATTTATACATCAAAATTATCAAATAAAACATTTCATTTGAAATCAAATTATACAAGATTACAACTTATTATCTCGATTTGAATCGAGATTTTCTATGTATGAATCGGGTAACGGCGAAACAGATTTTAATGACGCTTAAATTTAATTATTTTCATAGATTTATATTATTTTCATGTATTTAGGCGAAGATACATGAAATATACGGGACCTAAACATAAAATTTTCAAGATTAATAAGCATCGTATGCCAGGTTTACTTAAGAAAAGCTTTATCTCGCCTTCTCTACTTAGCCTATCATTAGCTACCTTCATCTTGTTTACTTTACAAGTACCGGATGTGTAATCGCAACATTATTTGTTTAATTTGACTACACTTGACGCGTTACGTCATTTCCGGTGTGTTTGAAGTTTCAAAATTTGCTTATTTTACTTAGATCTTATTTTACTTTCCATTTACTTTGTGTTAATAATTCAGCAATTTAATTAAATATTTCCTCAAAAAAATGTTGAAACAATAACAAATTGTACCCTTTTTTGAAGGTATTACCTTTTTGAAAGGTAATTCCAAGACACGACTTTTGTTCGGTGATGAATTACTGCTGGGTTATGAGACGTATTTTTATGCCTCAGTGTAATGGTAATTTGTAACTACTAAAGAACATTTTGCATTTTATTTTTCACAACAAAAATGTAATTCTGTAATAGAGTAGATTCCAACAATTTATTTAGCTTGTTTGTAATTGCTTCATTGAAAAGTTACAAAGCTGTTTCCCTAAAATTATAAATTTTTCCTTATTCTTATATAATAACAGCTGAATTTTATAAAATAAATTTTTTTATATTTTTACTTCCTTGAAGTAAAGGAAGTATTTTAATCGGGAAAAATGTCGGTTTCAGATATCAGCAGAAATATCCATTTTGACCATCCCTGAATCCATTCTTGACTATTTTCGGCGTGACGTTTGTACGTATCTCGCGCAACTCAAAAACGATTAGCCGTAGGATGTTGAAATTTTGGATTTAGGACTGTTGTAACATCTATTTTTGCACAATTCCTTTTGATTGTAATCGATTTGACCAAAAATGTAAAAAAAACCCAAAATCCAAAACATATGGCTTTCGGCCTTTTTTTAACAGCAGTAATAAGCTCTCATTGAATGATTTTCAACGGTATATCATATAAGTGGTACTTATTTTCATTGGTTCTAGAGTAATAACCAGATAAAATTTTAATTAATCAAATATTTGGGTCTTACAAGGGGGCACATCGGTTCGAATAAGACTTCATTTCCTTTTTTTTTTTTAACTTTTTTTAAAGTTAAATGTATTGAATTATTAATAATTATTAACCTCTGATTGTAAATAAATGTTTAATATAAATAATAATTCAATAATAACAATAAAATTAAAAAAAAAAAAAAAAAAAAAAAAAAAGAAGTAATTAGTGAAATAAAATTTGATGTACTATTCATTTAAAAAAAAAATCGATATATGTAATTTTAATAGGCGCACAAGGAAGTCATGTGTTCGCATCAGATTTTTTAATAAAAAATAATATACGTGTTTATACATATATATATATTTTATATACGTACAAGTACCTAAAATGGTGGGCGTTCTACAGTTTCGAATTCTGTTTGTATGTTTCGAATTCTGTTTTTGCAGGGGCAGATAAATATGAAGAATACAGAACAATTAGTTTAACTAGTCATGCATCAAAAATATTAACTAGAATTCTATACAGAAGAATTGAGAGGAGAGTGGAAGAAGTGTTAGGAGAATACCAATTTGGTTTCAGGAAAAGTATAGAGACAAGGGAAGCAATTTTAGGCCTCAGATTAATAGTAGAAGGAAGATTAAAGAAAAACAAACCAACATACTTGGCGTTTATAGACCTAGAAAATGCATTCGATAACGTAGACTGGAATAAGACGTTCAGCATTTAAAAAAAATTAGGGTTCAAATACAGAGATAGAAGAACAATTGGTAACATGTACAGGAACCAAACAGCAACAGTAACAATTGAAGAACATAAGAAAGAAGCCGTAATAAGGAAGGGAGTCCGACAAGGATGTTCCCTATCTCCGTTACTTTTTAATTTTTACATGGAACTAGCAGTTAATGATGTTAAAGAACAATTTAGATTCGGAGTAACAGTACAAGGTGAAAAGATAAAGATGCTACGATTTGCTGATGATATAGTAATTCTAGCCGAGAGTAAAAAGGATTTAGAAGAAACAATGAACGGCATAGATGAAGTCCTACGCAAGAACTATCGCATGAAAATAAACAAGAACAAAAGAAAAGTAATGAAATGTAGTAGAAATAACAAAGATGGACCACTGAATGTGAAAACAGGAGGAGAAAAGATTATGGAGGTAGAAGAATTTTGTTATTTGGGAAGTAGAATTACTAAAGATGGACGAAGCAGAGCGATATAAAATGCCGAATAGCACAAGCCAAACGAGCCTTCAGTAAGAAATATAATTTGTTTACATCAAAAATGAATTTAAATGTCAGGAAAAGATTTTTGAAAGTGTATGTTTGGAGTGTCGCTTTATATGGAAGTGAAACTTGGACAATCGGAGTATCTGAGAAGAAAAGATTAGAAGCTTTTGAAATGTGGTGCTATAGGAGAATGTTAAAAATCAGACGGGTGGATAAAGTGGCAAATGAAGAGGTATTGCGGGAAATAGATGAAGAAAGAAGCATTTGGAAAAATATAGTTAAAAGAAGAGATAGACTTATAGGCCACATACTAAGGCATCCTGGAATAGTCGCTTTAATATTGGAAGGAAAAAATTGTGTAGGCAGGCCACGTTTGGAATATGTAAAACAAATTGTTAGGGATGTAGGATGTAGAGGGTATACTGAAATGAAACGACTAGCACTAGATAGGGAATCTTGGAGAGCTGCATCAAACCAGTCAAATGACTGAAGACAAAAAAAAAGTTTGTAAAAATGGAAAAAAATTCCAATGAAAAAATTTTGATTTTTTCTGTATGCCATTTTGTCTGTATTAATGAAAAATTTATATCTCAAGATCAGATTGGGAGAATCACAATAATATTTGGTACACAAATTTACACCAACGTTGTCTAATAAATAAAAAATTTGACTGAAAACACGTTCTCATATTTCTAACGGCGGTCGTGTCAATTTTTTAATTCTGTATATTTCCATAATCCTTAGTTTTATCATATTACGTTTTATTTGAAAAAATCTTATGCATTTTATTTTCGAAAAAAAATGACACCTTAGTTTTGTAATCGGTTGATGAAATAACCAACTTATGACAGAAAACGTAAGGCATAATTTTCTGTCAGGTTTCATCTTCTCTATTAAATTGGTTACTTGATTTATTATGTTAATTGATTTACTATTAATTTCACTTATTATTAATATTGTTTAAACTATTTCATTAATTATTTCCAGGTATGTAATAACTTTTATCAAGATAAAAGTATTAAAAATAATTACCTGAGGTAATCCAACAATTTTATTATTTTTTTATTTATTATTTTTACAATTTTTTTCATTTTTTTTATTAACCCCGGGTTGGTCTAATGATAAACTCATCGTCGTAAATCAGTTGACGTTGAAGTTCTCAGATTCAAATCCTAATAAAAGTAGTTACTTTTATTGGAATTTGATTACTATATCATCGATACTGGTGTTCTTTAGTGGATGGGTTTTCAATCAACCACACGTCTCAGAAGTAGTCTACATGAATTTGTGTAAGACTACAAATTTACCAACACAGTTGCATTACACTGATAAGTCGCTAATGATTTTAATTGTTGATGCGACTAATAAATAAAAGTATTAAAAAAAAATTACAAAACAACAGTAATTAAGATCACGTAATTAACTTTTATTTTTGAATTAGTAGTAATTATTGTGAACTCAATGAAACATGTTCAAAGTGACACCCAGTAGAGATTAGACGATTGTCTATTCTGTCATGGCCCGATTCAGTCGTGCATGGTGAAACTATATATTTATTCTTTTTTCCAGAGGTAGATCTTTCAACAAATCGAGAATATTTTCTATCAAATAAATGATGTATATTCTTTATTTAGATATTTAACAGAATCACAGTATTAGATAGCGGTTTATAATACCTGCCCGTACGTTTAAGGAAAATTGTTGTTGATGGCTGCTCTTGTAGAAATTACAAGGATTTTGTCATTCCCAATATGTTGAGTGTTAAGGTTTACAAGACCGTTTACGCTTCATCTGCGAATAGAATGCCGATAGAAAGGAAGGGTACTTCGATAATCTTTCTTTGAAACCGGTTACAGTAATCCAGTTTACAAGGGTAATAGTCTACAGTTAGCTCTTGTACATATTTAAAGTATTAAAAGAAAAGGTGGTTGTTTAAAATACATCAAACATTTATGTGTCTTACATTTTCTGCTGTTGCCAAAGAAACACGATTTCTTTCACGAGAAAGAAATCTTCAACGCGATTTAAATTAACAATTTATGTACTTCTTTGTTTTCCTAGTTCATGATTCGCCGGCCTAAATGAACGCATTTTTTTAAGCTGTATGTAAATCTTTCAAAAAATATTTAGTTTGGTACATGTCTATTAGTGAATCTATTTTGATATTCTTCTTGCCTCAGTATAATAAATCAAGTACCTGGTTTCACAGAGGAGGTGATTAAATATGACAGAAAATTATGCAAAATTTGGCATCATAAATTCGTTATTTTGTCAGTGATTTTCAAAACTATGGTGCCATTTTGTTCACAATAAAATGTTTAACGTTTTGGTAGGTGAAACATAACAAGATAAATGTAAGGATTATCGAAATATGAAGGATTGAAAAATTGACGCGGCTGTAATTTTGAAATTTTTGAACGCGTTTACACTATAATTTTTTATTTCTTGGACAACGTTGGTGTAAATATGTATATCAAATATTATTTTGGTTCCTTAATCCAATCTTGAGATTTTTTTTTGTCTTCAGTCATTTGACTGGTTGATGCAGCTCTCCAAGATTCCCTATCTAGTGCTAGTCGTTTCATTTCAGCATACCCTCTACATCCTACATTCCTAACAATTTGTTTTACATATTCCAAACGTGGCCTGCCTACACAATTTTTTCCTTCTACCTGTCCTTCCAATATTAAAGCGACTATTCCAGGATGCCTTAGTATGTGGCCTATAAGTCTGTCTCTTCGTTTAAGTATATTTTTCCAAATGCTTCTTTCTTCATCTATTTGCTGCAATACCTCTTCATTTGTCACTTTATCCACCCATCTGATTTTTAACATTCTCCTATAGCACCGCATTTCAAAAGCTTCTAATCTTTTCTTCTCAGATACTCCGATTGTACAAGTTTCACTTCCATATAAAGCGACACTCCAAACATATACTTTCAAAAATCTTTTCCTGACATTTAAATTAATTTTTGATGTAAACAAATTATATTTCTTACTGAAGGCTCGTTTCGCTTGTGCTATTCGGCATTTTATATCGCTCCTGCTTCGTCCATCTTTAGTAATTCTACTTCCCAAATAACAAAATTCCTCTACCTCCATAATCTTTTCTCCTCCTATTTTCACATTCAGTGGTCCAACTTTGTTATTTCTACTACATTTCAATACTTTTGTTTTGTACTTGTTTATTTTCATGCGATAGTTCTTGCGTAGGACTTCATCTATGCCGTTCATTGTTTCTTCTAAATCCTTTTTACTCTCGGCTAGAATTACTATATCATCAGCAAATCGTAGCATCTTTATCTTTTCGCCTTGTACTGTTACTCCAAATCTAAATTGTTCTTTAACATCGTTAACTGCTAGTTCCATGTAAAGATTAAAAAGTAACAATAGGGAACATCTTGTCGGACTCCCTTTCTTATTACGGCTTCTTTCTTATGTTCTTCAATTATTACTGTTGCTGTTTGGTTCCTGTACATGTTAGCAATTGTTCTTCTATCTCTGTAATTGAACCCTAATTTTTTTAAAATGTTGAATATTTTATTCCAGTTTACGTTATCGAATGCCTTTTCTAGGCCTATAAACGCCAAGTATGTTGATTTGTTTTTCTTTAATCTTCCTTCTACTATTAATATGAGCCCTAAAATTGCTTCCCTTGTCCCTATACTTTTCCTGAAACCAAATTGGTCTTCTTCTACCACTTCTTTCACTCTCCTCTCAATTCTTCTGTATAGAATTCTAGTTAAGATTTTTGATGCGTGACTAGTTAAACTAATTGTTCTGTATTCTTCACATTTATCTGCCCCTGCTTTCTTTGGTATTATGACTGTAACACTTTTTTTGAATTCTGATGGAACTTCTCCTTTTTCTTAAATATTACACACCAGTTTGTATAATCTATCAATCGCTTCCTCACCTGCACTGCGCAGTAATTTTACAGATCTTCCGTCTATTCCAGGAGCCTTTCTGCCATTTAAATCTTTTAATGCTCTCTTAAATTCAGATCTTGAGATATATTTTTCATGAATAAACAAAAAGTGGCGGACAGAAGGAAAACGAAGGGGAAATCTTTTTTTTTCATGAGAGATTTTTTTGTTCATTCTAACACAGAGAATCCGAAAATGTATAACTAGGATACCAATTTAGGTACATCTGTATGTATATATATATATTAATTTTTCTTTTTAACTTTCACATACCAAATGAATAAAATATTATAAAGCTGTTTGAAAATAATTTTTTCTAAGTACCCTTATACATTGAAGTCAATTGTAAACATTTTTCCTACAGATTTTATATTTTTATTCTTTCTCTGAAAGGGATAAATGAAGTGTAAAGATTTTTATTAAAGCAAAGAAAATTAAAAAGGTAAATCGTATTTTGTTATATTAAATTGGTTTAACTTCAATAATTAACAACAGCGTTTGTTTTTTCTTAATTCTATCTAAATTTAGTAATATTTTAATGTAATTATATACTCATAAATCATATAACTTAATCAAGTTTTTAGACGAAAATTAGGTTATTTTAAAATATTTTAATCTCTTTAATTACTTTTCTTCTTTAGTATCACTGTTCAATCAATCAAAATATGTTTATTAGTTTTTATTAGACTATATTCTCAATATTCCCGAAAATTAATTTCTTTTTCCTTTTTACTTTCCTGGTGAATATAACTTGAATATTAAAGGGGAAAATATGGTGATCATGTCAGAAATAGGATATCTATTTTTTTACTTTTTAGGGTCTAATTCATCTAGACTCAAAAAACGAAGTGTTTGTGTGTCGCACTGCTTTCGGCCTTACATCTCAGAATTGATCGAACAAATTTTCTTCAATTTGACTCAAGTATTTCTATTTAAGGAATTGATCATTTTAATGTATATTCAAAATTCGTTTAGGGGAACGGGGATATCACGAAATAACATATTTCGATTTTCTTCAGAGACATTTTAGAGATTAAAGAAAATTAATTACCGATAAAATGAATATAAAAGTAATCCAAATATATTTTTTACAAAAATCATACAGTTTTGAATTAGCGCTCGAATCAAAGAGAAAAAAAAATCTGATGTGGACACTATTAAATTAAATATACACTTTTTTTTCTGCACTTCATTTAAACTTATCTCATTTGAAAGTGAGATACGATCCTCCAATTCTTTAATAAAGTGGACAGTTACATAATTGCATTGTGGTGGATACCAAATTGTATCACATTTTTTTGTGGTGTTCGTATAAGCAGTTTATATATTATTAATCTTGTTTCACGTTGCTCAATTAGTTATGTGGTGTAAGTGAAAGCGTGTCGGATCCGTAATCATGCACATATCGATTCGAATCCAACTTTAAATGCATATATTTAACTTTTTTTTTTAAATTTAAATATAGTGATTAAATTTAAATTAAAAAAAAAGTTAAAAAAAGGAATTGAAGTCGGATTCAAACCAATGTACTTCTTGTAACATCCAGATATTTCATAAATTAAAATTTTATTTGGCTATAACTCTGTAACCAATGAAAATAAGTACCGTTTATGATATATCGTTGAAAAGCTTTCAATGAGGTCTTATTACTGCAGTTAAGAAAAAGTCCAAAATCCAAAAATGTTTTGGATTTTTGACTTTTTTTGGACCAGTCAATTGCAATCGAAAGGGGAGATGCACAACTAGATGTTAGAACAGTCCTAAATCCAAAATTTCAACATCCTGCGGCTAATAGTTTTTGAGTTATGCGAGGTACATACAGGTACGTACAGACACGTCACGCAGAAACTAGTGAAAATGGATTCAGGGATGTTCAAAATGGATATTACTGTTGAAATATGAAAATCGAAATTTTTCGCGATCACAATACAAGTAAATTTTTTAATTCATACAAGGAAATAAATAAGGACAGTTTTAGTTGAGCGGATGGTCCTAGATTGATTATCTATCTCTCCACTTGACAGCGCTTCTAAGTAAAGATGGCGAATCTTGAACAGAAAGCTATCTTCTTTACCCTTTTTTCTAAATGTTAATCCGTAGTTACAGTTGGATGTGCGTACAATAATATTCATCGATGACATAATCTGTTTGAAACGACAGGTTGTCTGTTTAGAGGTAAGCGTACGAATGTGTTTGAAGAAAATTTTGAACGTGTCACGGAGTCTTTCCATAGTAGTCCTAAAAAATTTATTAGGATATGTTAGGTCGGCTGTGAACTAGCGAAGCCGGTGTGGTTTTCTCTACGGAAACGGTTACTTAAGAGTCCATACCGTTTACACCTGTAACATGCTTTGACGTCTACTAAGTTCTGCGCATCAGGTTCGCGATCGAAATGTTGTAGTATGAATGAATATTTGCGGTACTTTCTTAATCGTACTGTGTTTAGCTATGGATTAACATTTCATCTTAGCGAAAAAGTTAATAATGTCCGTAACTGGGGGTCAGAATATCTCCATGAACTCTTACAATGCAAAAGGGACTCGGCAAAATTAATTATTTTCCTTGCAAGATAGACCAGATACTTTTATTTGGCGATATGTTTGTGCGACTCGTCAATGGTTTAACTGTACGGGATCGGTCGATGACATTTTCTCCGATTGTCGGATCGTTTGGCTTAGACCATATGACACAGCTTGTTTGTACTGGTCTCCGAGGTCACCCTAACTGATCCCGTGTGATTTTCCATTTGGGGTTTTATAAAGGATCTTGTGTAAGCGCTTCCGTTACCTATTGATCTACCCGATTTGAAGGGCAGGATTCAAGAAGCGTTGTCGCTTCCATCGCTTCAGAAATGCCGGTTAAAGTTTGAAAGAACTCTTTAACCGATTAGATGAAAGCTGCGTGACAAAGTTGCTGACATTTAGCCCTTTTAGGGAAAACTGTAAGAATTATTCTTTCATTTTATCTGAGACTCATTACTGTAAGACAAGTTAAGAAATATGTATTTGCATCAGTAAGCAAATATTCATGCAGGCGCAGGTGTATTTACCAGCCTGTTTCAACTTTCAGCAGCTGTTGGAAAAAATTCCACAAATTTTGACGGGGAGGTTGCTGCTGTTACACTGGCTTTCAAAAAGATGACTGATACTGCCTAAAAAAGATAGTGTTGCTGTCAGATTCGAAGGCAGCACTGCTTGCGATTGCCTCTCGTCAACTCCCGTCTACTTATGGAATCCTTGCGTGCCGAAAAAACATGGTAAACTTCAGTAAAACCGTAGATGGACTAGTGATGCGATGGATTCCGGCCCATTGCGTTATCTATGGAAATGAACAAGCGAATTCCTGTACAAGTTTATACGGGATCTGGGGGAGATGGTATGCCTCGAGTTCGTTTTTAAGGACAGCGGGTGCCCGGGTGCTCACCAACCATGTTAATTTGAACCAATATCGGTTCCACCTGGCAGCTGATGAGCTGTACGTCTGCAGGGAGGTCCAGTCAAATGAACACCTGATGTTTGACTCACCTGCTCTTGGGGGGGGGGGGGGCAGAGACCGGGCCCCCCTGGAACTTGAAGGTGAAGGGGAAAATTAACCACTTTCAACCGGCGAGTCAATGTGGCCAGAGCCGCATTGTCAGACCGTGTGGCAGTTCCTTGATGCGGTTGCTATGTTCAACCGACATCAGTATTTTACTTAAGGGAAAGATTTCTAACGCACTGCTGTGGAAATCTAACCTTGAGATATATGGATGACCACCAGTCAATTAGGGCTGCAAGCGCTTTAATATGGTGGAATGGTAGTTTACCGACATTTCTGGCATTTAGCGACCTAGGCGTGGCAGCGAATTGCTGTTTTGACAAAGCAAATTTTAATTTATAGATGTCATATATATTTTTAGTAGTTGACGGGGTGTGCTTACTCTTTTTAGTAAATGTATGACAAGTGAGTGGTTGGGGCACGTAAGCCGGTGGTGTATAACACCGCGCTTAGTCCGCTCACGCTGTTAGGTAAGCTCTAGGAGCTATTTAGAACGCTGGTCGCTAAACCGTTTCGAGGCTCAGTAGCTGTTTGTGGTACAGACATTCGGTCTTATGCTTTAGGGCGACCGAATGGGGTGGTGGCGGGAGAAATGCCAAGCAAACCAATAAAAAGTCGACTCTAAAAACGATCTCCATTAACTTTACCTATAGCAGTAGCAGTGGCATGATTTAAGCTAGCTACGAGTCACGATTATTTGCGACATCATCTAAACAGAATAGGAATAGCTGAGACTATGCAACGAAGAAGAAATGTCAGCCGATCATGTATTTGTATGTCCAGCAACTTTATCTAAGGTAACTGATAAGAGCTATGTTAATATGGCGGCAGTATATCGGGCTGTGAGGAATAAAATGGCAGAAATGCCTACTTTGGTGTAGAAGAAAAAAAAATTAAAAGGTATTAAGTAGATCTAAATCTACTACATTCC
This sequence comes from Lycorma delicatula, assembly GCF_047948215.1. Classification (NCBI taxonomy): domain Eukaryota; kingdom Metazoa; phylum Arthropoda; class Insecta; order Hemiptera; family Fulgoridae; genus Lycorma; species Lycorma delicatula. The sequence continues at coordinate 45,298,670 of NC_134465.1, forward strand.
TTTATATTATTTTTTTATTAGAAGAGTCTTATTTCCTAAGAATAGTACAACGGTTTTTCCTTCATAACATAAAATCCGTAAACTGTATAAAAATTTGTATTACATCATTGAAATCGGCAAAAAAATAAATCTGAAGAAGAAGACGATGCTATAATCGAAAAAAATCAGTATTCTTTATGTATAATTTAAGCACAAACTTTGTTAATTTTTAAACAATTAATTTAAATTTTTCAACGTAGCTATATTCTTAATTTCATCCGTGGTGAAATGGTTGCATCTCGGTTTTTAATCCAGAGGTCCCGGGTTCTAATCCCGGACAGGCATGGCAATTTTCTTACGATACAAATATCCATTTCCATATACCACGCACAAGCTTCAAGCTTATGTAGCGATATCATCAAGCCAGAAAAAAAATCGTATAAAATTTAGTTTGAAAGATATAAAATTGGAACAAATTATCATAAAAACCTTTTTAAATAAATATAAGTAACTTAATTGTTGTATTTTGGAAGTTAAGGCACATTTTTCTGTGGAACATTATAAATATCTTTTTAAAGTGTTAGAAATTTTCACTGATATAAGTGAGAATATATACGGTGTCACTATTTTAGGAATGATTAAAAAGGAAACCAAATTTTTTCACCCTAATATTTTTGAAATTACTTTAAAAGCTATATATACCTATAATTTAGTTTCAGTTTTTCAATTTCCTTTTAGGGACGGTTTATTAAGTAAAATATAAGATGTACTTTAATGTAAAATGTTGTAAGTTATCATTGGAGTTGCATTTAAAAGATTTTTTTACAATAGATCGAAAAGAAATACAAAAAAAAAAAATTAATCGCTGTAAATATTTTAGGAGTAGTTTTAAGGGAAATTAAAGTAAAGATTATTCTGAATATTGTTAGAATAAATATTACTGTTTTTTTTTTTTTTTTTTTTTTTTTTTTATGAATAATTCACTTAAGTTCGGATCTTGTAAGTGGGAATATAATATGGAAATGTTTGTAGCATATGAAAAATTTGCATGCCCGATCGGAATTCGAACCTGGGACGTTCGGATTAAAGACCGAGACGCTACCATTCTACCACGTACATCATCAGAATTTTAGTTTTGCATTTCTATTGAAGCAGGTTAGGTCGGTTGTTTTTTTACTTCTCTTTTTACATCCATAAGAGTGAGAGAGAAAAAAATGTCCTTCTTGACTGTACCTTACTAAGGAAAATATTTTTATTTACTCTATTTCAAACTTTTTATTTCTTTTCAACCCTTTATTATAAACCTATTCGGCATCCTGGAATAGTCGCTTAATATTGAAGGGACAGGTAGAAGGAAAAAATTGTGTAGGCAGGCCACGTTTGGAATATGTAAAACAAATTTTTAGGGATGTTGGATGTGGGGAGTATGCCGAGATGAAACGACTAGCACTAGTTAGGGAATCTTGGAGAGCTGCATCAAACCAGTCAAATGACTGAAGACAAAAAAAAATTGTGGTTATTAATTAAGATTCCTTACTTTTCTGAAGACATTCCCAATGGAATAGCTATGCTGAATTTTATCTTTTTAATTATCCTGGTAAATCGGACAGTTGAGTAGCTTAATAATAATAATAATATTACTATTATAATTATTATTTTAATAATTATTTACAACATTTAAGTGATTTTGAGTTTTCATGTAGGTGTTAGACATTTTTTTTTTTACTATCTACAAACGAAAATGGGCACAAGAGAATTAAAAAAAAATGATACTTCCACTGTTTGTATAACAAGTTACCAGTCAAAAAAAAAAATCAAGATATCAAAAATCGTTTTTTATAATAAAACTAAAAATTTCTTTTCTTCAATCTGTAACATAAATTTGTAACGAAATTCTAATATTTAGTCATTTTTGTCGATTTCCATTCCAAAATTCTATTTGTTTATAAAGAATTTGCATTATTAAACATATTCGCGAGGTATTTCAGTTTTTATAATTTGGTAAAATTGAAAACCTTCCGATGTTCAAGACTAGTGAAGTTTTCTTTTACATTAAAATATAATCTGTGATTTGTTTAGGTGAACAACTAAACGTAGTTAGAAATTAGTGTATCAATATAAAAAAAAATTATAGATATCTTTAATTTAATTGGTCTCCAAATATACGTGACATTCCAGAACTCCTCTTATATTTCCGAATCAGAAATTTATATGGTAGGTATTCTTATAGTATTCGGTATGTTCTTTCCGAATATAATATCAGTTTTTTCAAAACTCGCGTTATAAATAACATAAAAAGATGTTAAATTTTCATTATTTGTTATAGCTTCCGTTTCAATACGGGTCTTATCCTCTTAGCCTATCAGAAGCATTGAGCAATTAGGGGGTCCCCGTGCATGTGGGGATCGCCTTGACGTGAAGAGGCCGCGGGCACTCTGCTCTCGTATCTGATGGCGTCTACAGGTAGTAAGTATAAGCGATATGTATCTGTGCCTGGTTAGTTTATGACGTAAGTTTGGTGTATTGATATTATGATGTAATGTTTTTAATTTATAATTCTGTTGTTTGGTTAGTATTGAGTATTTTTCTTTTGACGTATATTATGACTTTATGATGTTTATCTGATCTTGGGGTTAATTCCCTGTTTCTTGGGATCTTATTATAGTATGTAGTTTTTTGTATTTACTGCATTCCTTGGGGATTAGCTGTTTGGCTGCATATTTGTACTGCTGTTCGATGTATGCATTTATATATTTTGCATTGATCGTGTAATATTTATGAATATCTCATTTCAGGGGTATTTTTATGTACTTGCTGATTGGTTTTGATGATTTATTTTATATGATGTTTGTATTGTTGTGAAACTTGATATTCTCTTGAATTTTTCTTCTCTTATATTTGTATACGTTATATGATATGTTATTTATTGTGTATTCTATATATTTCTTACGTATTTTTTGCTTTGTTTTGGAACTTACAGTATGTTTAATATGTCATTTTTCTTTGTATTTTAATTTCATAATCTGTTTTATTTTATTTTGTTGCATTGTGATGTATCATTTTTGCTGTGATTGATGTGTTTTTTGTTGATGTTCCTATTGTGAGGCGTTTGCACTATGACCTAGAATGTCTGAATCGACGTATTACTCCCCTTCCAAAAGGAATTCTTCATTAGTGGTACCAGAAAGGATGAATAGCCACGGATTGTGGTTTAGTCGGTAGTGCGCAGGTTTATATATGCATATTAATAACATCTTGCGGCGTCTGTTAGCAAGCCCTACACAGCTTAGGAGTCCGTAAATGGACTCCCCACCTCTTTAACAAAAAACCAAGAAAAAGAAAAAAAAGACCTATCAGAAGCATTCATTTCTAAAATTCTAAGTGGCGATTTTTGCTGTTTATTTGTGAAGCAGAAATTTTATCATGTTTTGTTGTTGAAAAATTAAAATTTTAATGATAATTAAATAGGTTTGAAAGTTAAAATGAATGGAGAAGCAAGTAAGAGTAGTAAAAGTTGTAGAAATTTTATTAATTTTTCCAATTCCTGGCCACTTTTTCATTCAGCCAGATAGTGTTTGGTAGTACCGAAGAGAAATGAAAAAAAAACCAATCACTGCTAATCCACTTTTTTATAGACATCTTCAAACACCACGGTACTGTTCTGTTATAAATCCATTTAAATTCGAATATTTTTGACGAAAATACCATAAATTTGTATTTATTGTTAGTAATTATTTTAGAAACCATTCTATAAAATTATAAATAATTTGTTAACATAATGTTATCAACCTCTCTAAAATTCTGTTTATATGCTGTCACTTACTTACCTTCCTTCAAACGCCAGTAAAACCTTAACGATGAATGAATCATTCATATATTTTATTTTATGCACCTTCATTTATAAAATATTACCATGTATACCCTCGTTTAATTACATCTTAGAATAACCTTTTTATAGTACTTTCTATAGAATAATCTTTTCACTAGCACAAGGTGAAAAGATGCTACGATTTGCTGATGATATAGTAATTCTAGCCGAAAGTAAAAAGGATTTAGAAGAAACAATGAAGTCCTACGCAAGAAGTATCGCATGAAAATAAACAAGAACAAAACAAAAGTAATGAAATGTAGTAGAAATAACAAGGATGGACCACTGAAGGTGAAAATAGGAGGAGAAAAGATTATGGAGGTAGAAGAATTTTGTTATTTTGGAAGTAGAATTACTAAAGATGGACGAAGCAGGAGCGATATAAAATGCCGAATAGCACAAGCTAAACGAGCCTTCAGTAAGATATATAATTTGTTTACATCAAAAATTAATTTAGACTTCAGGAAAACATTTTTGGACGTATATGTTTGGAACGTAGCTTTGTATGGAAGTAATGAAACTTGTACGATCGGAGTACCTGACAAGAAAAGATTAGAAGCTTTTGAAATGTGGTGCTGTAGGAGAATGTTAAAAATCAGATGGGTGGATAAAGTGACAAATGAAGAGGTATTGCGGCAAATAGATGAAGAAAGAAGCATTTGGAAAAATATATTTAAAAGAAGAGACAGACTTATTGGCCACATACTAAGGCATCCTGGAATAGTCGCTTTAATATTGGAAGGACAGGTAGAAGGGAAAAATTGTGTAGGCAGGCCACGTTTGGAATATGTAAAACAAATTGTTAGGGATGTAGGATGTAGAGGGTATATTGAAATGAAACGACTAGCACTAGATAGGGAATCTTGGAGAGCTGCATCAAACCAGTCAAATGACTGAAGACAAAAAAAAAAGAAAAGAATAACCTTTAATCGATGGTTCAGCAATAAGTAGTTAAATTCAGATGCTAAGTTATATTTCGATTCGATATAATGATAGATATTTTCACACATAAATAAAGACATTTTAGATAAATTTTTTATTCACTATTTATTTTTATTATTTGTTTGTTGACAGATATAATTTTCATTTAATTATATTATATATATAATAAAATGTATAATTATAAAAATATATAACAATTTGTTACAATGTATAACGTAATTATTTTATCATTATACGGGAACTTTTTAAAGCAAAGTACAGTTGGCAGTACTGCTTTATGCAGAGGGATCTTGCCACTCGGTCATCATAGAGCAGTGGAACGGTCAACAACATACTTTCGCTGTAAAACTTTTTCACAAACGATAGTTTGGAATATGAGCAGGAGAAGTTTAAAAAATCTTTTTTTTGTAACTCTGTATTAGTAAGGTGTAAAATGCTGTTCTATTGTAAATACAGTACTTAAATAATGTATTTTAATTGTTTTCTTGTATCTGTTTTTAAAAATTTATAATAAAAAGTAAGAAAATTTCGCTATAATTGTTACTAATTTTATAGATATAATTTATTTTCTTTTGTAATGGTAAATTTGACGCAAACAATTTAAATTTATTGGATTTTATTACTATATTATTACTCATCAAAGTTTATAAAGCTTAGGCGCATAGATGAAGTGTCGCCGTTCTAGCGATGTATTCCTACTCTGCGCTTCAACTGAGGTTTATATACTTTAATGAGTAATATAACATTATCGACAAAAATATTATTAATAAACTAAATATAAATAACGACTAGCACTATATAGGGAATCTTGGAGAGCTGCATCAAACCAGTCAAATGACTGAAGACAAAAAAAAAAAATTGAAATACTATAATAAATTATAATTTACTGTCGATAATTGTGTTGTTTTATTTAGGAATTTATATTTTCTTCTAAATTAGATATAGAAAAAAATATGAAGAACCATGAAGTCCTTATCGTAGGTGGATTTTCATAATGTAATAGAACCACAAATATGTCTTTAAATAAATTAAATGTAATTTTTTTAAATTATCAGCAGCTGGTTCGATATTTTACACATTTTATATGTGTATGCTTTATCTTTGCTGTTCTATTCTCTGTAGAACGATTAGAAAAAGACAATTGACCCAAGAGGTGTGCATAAAAATCCGGACTGTTCGATCTACAAACAGACAGCGCGCTCGTGAAGGTCAAACGGCAACGGCCGAGTCACGTGACATCTCTTTCCACTTCTGCCGTCGATTCGACTGCAGACCCCTTAGTCAGACCGTATCTGCAGCCGTCGGAAAAATTTTAAGTGTTTTAAAAGAGCACGCGTTAATGTGAAATTTCTTGTGAAACTCGGAAAATCCGCCACAGAAATTCATTCTTTGTTAAAATATACGTCGGTGAATTTTTATCGCACTCAGGTTTTTGAGAGTTTTAAACGGTTCAAAGAGGGACGAGAAGAGATTGAAGATAACCCGCTTCCAGGACGACCATGTTTTTCGACATCCGTGGGGTTGTGTACGTAAACCGGGTACCTTAAGGTCAAACTGTGAATCAGTAATACTACCTTGAGGTCATAATTACTCTCCGTGTGAACGGGTAAGAAGAAAGGAACGTGAATAGTGTAAAAGCAAGTCGTGGATTCTTCATCAGGACAACGCTCCGATTCATACTTCATTGTCTGTCAATACGTATTTGGCCGACCATAGGATCATTGTGTTGGAACATCCACCGTTTTCACCGGACCTTACCTAGTGTGAAATTTTTCTGTTCCCAAGGTGAAATTAGTACTGAAAGGAACGAGATTTGAGACGGTTGAAGTTGTGAAAGATGAAAACGGAGAGCATGAAAATGACTTCCAACACTGCTTTGACGGATGAAAAATTCGCACAGAACGATGTAGGATCTTGGAAGGGATACTCCCTTCCAAGATCCTACAATATACTATTCAATATACTATACCTTCAATATACTATTGAAGGAGGTAATATTAACTTTGTGAAAAACAAAAAAGTAACTTTTTTTATAGCATTAATCCGCTATTTTTTAGCCACTCCTCGTAAGCGATATAAACGTACGTAACTTCATATTTTATTGGTACGTATGTAGTTCTATTTCAAGATTTCAGAGCTAGTGTGATAATTATGAATCTATTTAAATGTATTATTTTTAATTCTTTATTTTTTAACAAAATTGAAACATAAAAGTTTTATAACGGGACCATCTTGGAAGATCTTCCTTTTTTATTGATAAAATTCCTGTTTTCAAGGCACATAATTATTTTAGGCACCCAGATTTATGAATAATAAAGGACTCTTTTTATTATAATAATACATAACGATTTAAAAATGTATATACATTAATCATCATTTTTATTTTTTGATATCGATTAGATTAAATTATTATTTTTTAAAGCCATCCGGACATAACTTGTCCGGTTATTTTTGATTTTCCAGCCGCTTTTGTAAGTCCAGGTATCGGCCTTTTTTGATCGCTTGATCCTCCCGGTTTATTTTCGTCATCATCATCGTCTTTTTTCTTTTTATCTTCATCCTTTTTCTCATCGTCGCACGATTCTTCTTTTTTATCTTTTTTTATATCAGGTTTTTCTTCTGTTTTGGTTTTTGATTCGTCTGCTGTCGTCGTAGTTTCTGGTTTTTGTGATTTTTCTATCTGTGTCGACGTAGTACTTGATTCTATTTTAGTTGTCGGTTCAGGCGTAGGTGTAGGTGTAGGTGCAGGACTCGGGGTTGGGGGTTGTGGTGCTGGAGTTTTTATTGATGGTGTAGGTGTAATAGACGGCGGTTGAGTACAGGGTTCCGGTGATATAACTCCTTCTCTCGGATCTTCTGGTATCGGCGTTTTAGCTCTGAATGTCTGTTGTAAAAGCGACGAAACCGACTCTTTTCTGGGTTGACTCGACTGCGATCCGGTACTTTGTATAGAACTTCTCGGTCTTGGTCTGATCGTCGACGCTGATATCTCATTGGTTTGGGTCACTGATGCCGGTTCCGACGATGGTTTGAAAACTTCATCGTCTCCTGCAATCGATCCGGTCTCGCTTCCACCGATTTCGTATTCCTCCCTAATTCTTTTAATCTTAAATTTAGCGTAAGCCACACGAGCAGCCGGGGCCACTTCGGATAATTTCGGATTGTATTCGACTAATTTTTGCGGATCCATACTTTGTAACGCTCCCGATTGATTATCGATTATATGTCTTCTCGCGCTCTGTCTTCTAGATTGTCTCATTCTAGCTTCGCTCGTACTTCCGATCGGATCTTTTTGCGATTGACTTTTACGTACCATAGCGTTCCAGTCTTTAGCTTGTTTAGCTCCTTTCGAGCCGGCTCTTTTACCTATAGCTTTAGCTATCTTACTGAATACATCCTTCGGGCCTTTATCTGATTTTATCGCGTCGTTTATTATGCCCTCGACTATACCGATTTGGAAATCTTTCATCAGTCTACGTTCCATAACTCGTCCTTTTTTACCGCATACTGAAAAAAAATAAAAATAACACTCGTTATTATAAAAATATAAACAAAAGTAATTAATTATATGTGTGTGTGTGTGCGCGCGCGTGTGGGTGTAATAATAAGACACATTTTACTTTAAAATATTACCTTTATGGGTTAAAATATTACCTTCTTGGGTTACCCAATTAACTATACAAACTTATAAATTAAATTCAGTACGTTTCACTTGGAATTCTTTAAGCTTCCTCAGGTGACAATACACATTCAAACACACATCATACAAAATTCTCTTACATACTCTCAATACCCAAGAGATTAATAAAGATAATATTTTTAAGTAAAATATATCTTTTTATTACATTTAATTCTACCCAATCAAGAGGAAAATGAACTTAATTTAAACAACGTTTAATTTAATATTCATATTTATATAGAAAAATCTAAATTTTCTAGGAAAACGTAAAAAACTCAGTGATCAGCATTACGTCATCTAAAGGAGAAAAAATTGTGTTTATATCGTACGAACCGATCAGAATATCCATCGAGTTGTTCTAAATCACTACAAATTTTCTGTAGGCTGAAATATTTCAGAACCTTCACAAATATTTTATATAAAAACTATGATTAGTTAATCATTTTCATCTTGTATACTAATAGGCAATACAAATATATATAAAAAAAATATTTTTTTTCGCTTAAATTATTTTAATATTGCATGACCAAAAAAAATTGTACGTGGACTTGATCGGCGCAGTGGCAACGATAAGTAATAATAAATAGTTCCACCGATATATCTTCATATGTGGGAAAAATGTGAAATAATGTTTGCGACGGAAGTAGGTGAAATAATCTATCTGTTTTTTTCTTTTCTCTTCATCAAACTTGCTTTAATAATATTGGTAAAAGTATTTTTATTTTCGCTGTCAATATACAACTATTTTCATATTTGAAACAGTTTTTTTAGTCATTGCAAAAAAATGCTAAAAAGACAATAAAATAACAAAAAACTAGTTGAATATATTTAATGGTAACTCAAAATTTAAGTTGTAAATAAACAATACCGAATTAAATATTTCGTTTTTTTTTAATATGACATTATATTTTATTAATAACAATAATAACGAAAAATAAGAATTTTAATATAAAATTCATGAACAGCTGTAATATATAATTGTTACCACAGATACTGAACTTATAATCGTATGTTTATTGTAAAAACTGGCGGTTAAAAAGACTTTAGTTTGCATTTTTTCCGCAATCAGTCTTACTTTGGTTGCGCTGTACTTTTTTTTTTTTTAACCTCCGGGATCCACCGTTAGGCATTCTTTAGAGGATGAAGATGAACGATTTGTAGCGTGTCTGAAAATGCCATACCTGACCGGGATTCGAACTCGCGACCTCCGGATGAAAGGCCGTGACGCTACCACTCGCGCCACGGAGGCCGGCGGTTGCGCTGTACTTACATTCAAAAAATATGATCATTACATCTATACTGTATTATATAAAGGGAAGAGGGTTTTTGTTTGTTCGGGATAAACAAAAAAAACTACCCGATCTTTTGCAACTAAATCTTTACCTATGTTTCTTGGCTTAACTAAGAATATTTTTGGATATATTTCTTCTCGATAATAAATCTTTGTATAAAATAAAATATATATATATACTAGCTCCCCGTCGTAGCTTCGCCCGCGCTATATGGTTACTTACGTTTTCCGTGGTGGTCAATCTTTTTATTTTATGTTTATTAGTCAAATAACCGGATTTATGTATGTATGTATATATATATATATATATACATAAACTTTTTTTTCTTTCTTTCTCCTGTTTAACCTCCGGTAACTACTGTTTAGATAATTCTTCAGGGGATGAATGAGGATGATGATATGTATGAGTGTAAATGAAGTGTAGAGTCTTGTAGATTCTCAGTTCGACCATTCCTGAGATGTGTGGTTAATTGAAACCCAACCACCAAAGAACACCGGTATCCACGATCTAGTATTCAAATCCGTGTAAAAATAACTGTCTTTACTAGGACTTGAACGCTGTAAATCTCGACTTCCAAATCAGCTGATTTGGGAAGACGCGTTAACCACTAGACCAACCCGGTGGGTACTTACGTGGATCTAAATAGCTTAAAGCTAACCGTATAAGCTTAGACGGTTTCTCGACTTATAGAAACATGAACTTGTTCTTTTGCAAAAATACCTTTTTCTACAAATACGGCTCTATTTAACGTATCTTGCAGCAATTTCCGGACTTTTACAGCCCGACTTAAAATTAAATTAATTTCCATACCCTTTAGTAGCTTGTAACTTTCTATTTAGTGGTGTAATAAAAACCACCTTCGCCTTTCATTTGTGTATCAATCGATTGAATTTTATTAACATCGCTTCTGGTAAATCGCTACTTTCCGGCCGGTCTCTTGGTAGGGCAGGCCGTTTGAATTTCTTACGATTCCTATAGAGCCGTTAACTAACTAATCAGAAATCGATTTATTACGCCTAAAGATAACTCTTGAACCATCTGTAGATTGTACATAACGCAACAGGCCACCGGAATATCATTTCCGGGGTGCGTTTTCCCATATGTTGCAGCTATATTTGTTTTTGATATCATATCGGTCGTACTATGCTTATATTCATCGACTAATCTAATAGATTTTACAGCATTTCCATCTTCAAATTCGTCTGTTTAAGCGTAACCTCTTTATTTCGCAAAGCGTTTCTAATCGACCGGTTGTTAATTGAAACCCAACCACCAAAGAACAACCACCAAAGAACTTCGCCAAAACCCAAGTTATTTAATAAATCGATGAACTCCATGTCATTTCTTTATCTCATGTTTATTGTTAGCGAACAGAATGGAAAATGAGATGCCAGAAATTTATTTCTGCTTCACACCAAACAGGTTGAACAAAACACCGACGACGTTTGACTGGAGCCAGCTACATTATATCACTATTAATGAGGACATTAACTTAATTTCGTTCAAATAATTAATTCCTTAGACGCTTTTCTGAATCCTCGCCAAAATACAAGATCGTACTTGTGTGGTAAGTTATTTGAATGGACCTATAGATGACGTATATAAAAATACGTAACAATAGCAAACGGAAAAGCAATTAAAGCACAGAAATATGAATTTCACTGATGTAATATCATGCTGACCTCGTAGGGGAAGACACTCTCCATGTGACGATTTCCCTGGGCTTTACTTGAGGTCATCTTCAATACTTCGGCACTGTCATCTTTTAGCCTAATCTCAGCCAGGATGCCACCGATGCGAATGCCGTTAGTGACTTTCCCATCGGTGTATTACTAATGACTATCATGAACTCATAAACAAAACGCATCATGCCAAATCTTAAATAAGACTGAATAGACTACACGGTAACGAAGGAACTGAACTACTTACCTGAAATAGGCAAACGTGAGTTCAGCACACAATAGGAAACATAAAATACAAAGCAAGGATACAACAATAACTAACAAGAACACTAAAACATAAATAACACAACAAAACTTGAAGCAGGAAAATCCTAACAGAAACCGCCTCAGTAGTCCTTTTCTTTGCAAGATCAAATTTTCCACAATCGCCCATTCGGCCCGGTGCCTCCAATTAGCACGGAGATCTAACGCCGACCCGATGATATCGAGACGACAAATAGTCTCCGTAAGCACAGCTCGTATTTCTCACATTGATATAAAACATGGTAAGCGTCATCCGGACCCATTCCGGGGTCTACCAGGCCGAATTTCTGTAGTCTGTTCTGAAAAGCGCCATAGCCATGAAGAAATTGCGTCACGTACTTATTAGGATGTACCCAAGAGGCGTCCCGCAAACCAAAATTTGAAAAGAAATCATGCGTATAACGTTCATTAAAGCATGTAGTATACGTAGATAGTATTATAATACAAATATTATATCTAGAAATTAATTTTGTAGAAGTAGGCGCCAATCCAAAAAACGGTCTACGGAATTAAGTATTTTGATGAAAATATTTCTTACTTTTTAACGAATTTTGATGTCGGTTCCATTTTTTCTTTTTTTTTGTAATAATTATTATAAGCTTTTAATTTAATATTTTTTATTATATGTAACATTGTCAATGGAGAATCATATATGTCATTAACATTTTAGGTATAAATGTATATAAATATCGTCGTCTTTTCTCACTCACACTATGTTTATTTAATCATGTAATTATTATCTTCAAAATTAATCATACATTTATATATATATATATATATATATATATATATATATATATATATATATAATGAATGGAAGTAATTTAAATTAATTGAATTAGATCACCACTGTTATATAGAATTGTGTTAAAATTAATCTTTCATTTGTCTAGTGCACGAGTAAATAAGAATATAGAGTTTGCTGTAATGAATGGCGTGGAGGGGCGCAGGGATGGATAATACCCCATTCACAAAATATATTCAGTAAATAGGAATTTAATAATAATCAAAAACGATATTATGATTTATTGTACCATTAAATTTGTAATTATTGATTTGTTAATTAACCACTTACGTTCAATCGTATTATTAATTTTTTTAACCGTAAAATTGTTTTATTTTTACAAATCCCATTACAGTTTTGTTAATGAGTTTAAACTTAAGAACTCTTTTCATAATAATGGTAAAAAGAATTGTGCGGGCGTAATTATTTTATACCTTAATTACTTTTCTACTTAAGCTACACAATCTTATTTCATTAATAAAATTTGTCTATAATGAAAAAATGTGAATGAAAACGAAAATATCTTTTATTGATTACTTTTATTCTAACTCGATTTCTAACCGTGTTTAATTGAGAAATAAAAAACTTCGTAAATATTTCATGTTCTTTTAATAAATATTTTTTTCTAATTATAGTAATCAACACAAAATGTTTATCTAACATATTATACAACTTTTCTTAATGTAATTTGGGTGATGATTTCAAATATGATCTTAAAATTGTGTTACCACGTAAAGGTTTTACGTAATTCGTAAATTTTTAAAATCTTTATAATAAACTCGTGTTGATAAACTACTGGGTACAATTAAGAATAGTTTCTGTATTTTTACTCTTAAACAATATGCATACGTGTTTAATAAAGAAAAAAAAAATATATACTAACATGTCTGTATGGTGACATCATACAGATTGCCTAGTACAGAGATTAAAATCTTATTCATTCTAGCTTCACTTGTCTATACTGTGTGTTTTCTTTCACAGAGTTATTAGTGTTCTGCTATATATTTTAATCGATTCTTTATAATACAAAAGTGATTTTTCTCGTTTTTACGTGCTACAATATGGCTTCTGCAAAAATTCATTCGCGGATGTTCAAAACATCCAGACAATTTTTGTTATGTCTGACGTAAATTTACGCCTAAATCTCAAAGAAAACTTATTTCTAAATCGATAAAAACGGCTTATCTATTTCATTTTGATTGTGCGTTCGAGGATCATGATAAAATCTGGGTGCTTCATGTTATTTGCATATCTTTCTCGGTAACTCTAACCTTTCTTTTTCTTTCTTTTTTCCGTTTATCCTCCGGTAACTACCTTTCAGATAATACTTCAGAGAATGATATGTATGCGTGTAAATGAAGTGTATTCTTGTATAATCTCAGTTCGACCATTCCTGAGATGTGTGGTTAATTGAAACTCAACCACTAAAGAACACCGGTATCCACGATCTAGCATTCAAATCCATGTAAAAATAATTGACTTTACTAGGACTTGAACGCTGGAACTCTCGACTTCCAAATTAGTTGATTTGGGAAGAGGCATTCACCAGTAGACCAACCCGGTGGGTTCGGTAACTCTAACCTAATGGTTGATGGGGAAACGACGAACCACAGTTTGATGTACTTATGGTTTAGCGTGAACTTAAGGACCACTTTACCGACAAATTTGAACGACAAATATATTTGGATTTTTATTCAAAAATAGAAAGTTTTTAAAATATGCAGTTGTATCCTCCTCAGCTCTAAAGCCGGTACCACACGCAGAGGAGCGTTATCTGTACCTGTACCATCGTTTATTCCGACGTTGCTAGAACAATAATATGAAAATGAAGCGGATGATGTAGATGTTGAAGAAGTTCTTCCCGAATGTGATGAGAAATTTCCTCATTTAATTCAACAATATGAACTTAACGATTTAGTTTCCGATTTAAAGTTTTCGAAGAAGAAATCTAAATTTCTGGGGTCTAGATTGCAACAGTGGAATCTTTTAGCTGAAAAAATAAAAGTTACTCCGTTTAGAACACTGAATAAAAACTTATTCAACTTATTTTAATATGAAAAATTCATTGTTCGTTTGTACTTTCGATGTCCTGATGAAATATCATGGATTTCATCATATTCTTGAAGAATGGCGTCTTTTTATTGACTCTTCAAAGTTAGAATGAAAGGTTAACAGTCATCCATTCCATTCCAAAGAAACGTATGAAACTACGGCATCAATATTAGAAACAATAAAATAAAAAGAACATATGCGGAAAATTTGCATTGATCTGAAAGTTGTTGCGTTACTTTTTGGTTTACAAGGTCGGTTTACGAAATATTGTTTTCTTTGTCTTCGGGTTAGTTGTGATACAAAAGTCATTACTAAGTAAAGAACTGGCCATTGCAGTAGTACTTTATAGCGGGTGAAAATAATGTAAAGTATTTATCATTAATTGAAAGGAGTAAAATCATACTGCCGCCACTTCACGTAAAACTTGGACTCATGAAAAATTTTGTGAAGACACTTGATGGACAAAGATGGACCACGATTTAATCGTTTAAAAATAAGTTTTCCTAAATCGAGTGATTGTAAGTTCAAGTTGGGTATATTTATCGGTCCGAAAGTCAAGAAACTGCTTAAGAACTTAACTTTTGACTTAGTAATAAACTTAGCAAATGATTGATGGTTTTGTAGGCAATAGAATAGATGAAATCTATGTTCTTATGGTTAATAAGCTGTTAGAAAACTACAAACGTTTTGGATGTAGGATGCCATTAAAAATTCATTTCCTACACTCCCATCTAGACTTTTTTCCCAAAAAATTGGGCTTTGTCAGCGATGAGCAGGGAGAGCTGTTCTATCAGGTTATTCTGACCATGTAATATCGGTACCAAGGAAGATAGGATACTGGAATGATGATGTTGAAGAATTATGATCTTTACAATAAAGACAATCGCTCACTGTGATCCGAAAAGTAATAAAGCTACTATTTTTCAGATGATCTAATAAGTGTAAAGAGATCATCTAATAAATTTCAGTAGGCTTAGCAAGTGGATATGTTTTATCTCGATGAACAACACAACGGGAAACCACTTTATTCCTTATTTTACGTAATAAGTCTGAGATGTTTATAATTCTTGAAACCGTATGTTTTTTTTATTTTCAGTAGTGTTGCGTATCTCATATCAAGTCTTCTATAACCGTTTTTGGTCAGCACAGAATGCATTTTAAATTAATTTATCAAATTGATGGTATAGCTTTTTAAAAGTTTTGGCTGAAAGAGATATTACTTTGAAAAATGGATCATAGCTGAGTATCAATTC
Organism: Lycorma delicatula; assembly: GCF_047948215.1. Lineage (NCBI taxonomy): Eukaryota > Metazoa > Arthropoda > Insecta > Hemiptera > Fulgoridae > Lycorma > Lycorma delicatula. The sequence continues at coordinate 45,314,504 of NC_134465.1, forward strand.
GTGTTAAAATATCTAATTTTAGAGATGGTAATTAAAAAAAAAAAAATGTTTGGTAGTTTTTAGAAAAATAATCCCTTGTAATTTTTTGTAGAGATTTTTTCGTATGTTGTACACGAGCTTAATGACAGGTTGTGATAGAAAATAATAAACGAAAGGCTTATAATTATTATAACATTTTTCTACGCTAAAAACTCATTCTCCTTCAATTATATAATACGATGGATAAATATCTTATTGTATCAATTTAAATTACATAGGCCAAAATTATATAATGTACTTACTGGCTACAGAGCGTGCCTACGGCATGCCTCCCCGGCTAGACCCTCCCGGTGGCGTCTCTGAATGCTATTATTAGGTGTCCAAAATTGATTACCTCTTGTGTAAAAAAAATTTTTTTTTTTGAATGATAAAAATTGATCAAGGAAAAGCGAAAAATGAGTTCGGAAATAAGTTTTAGTTTGTGGGTTACCATCATCGCGCTTTCTAAAACCAAAATAACTTCAAAACAAAATATCTTCTTGCACTTTTAAACTCTTCTCCTCTTCAATAAACAAAAATCACTTCAACTTATTAAACTGGACCATTCAAAATATCTGTAAAAATAAAATTTTTCACTCGTTTCTCTCTATGCTGTGGAAACAATTTCACTTTCACTCCACACCATGCTTTTACTCTTGATAACGCAACATACAACTGTTCATGCCCAAAAACCTTTTTTCTCAAATCTATAACGACCTATTCGAAAGTTTGCAGTAACGCAAAAAACAAAATTTTTATACTCTTTTATCTCGAAACAAATTATCGTAATCGAACCTTCCGACAAAATATCAATGGATTCTAAATGCGTAATCGATAGTATTATCAGTGTCGATTTATTTTTATCGAAATTAGTTGTGTTTTAAAATCTGCTACGATATTGAATGAATGAATTACGGTAGTAAAATTTATTAATTTATTTTATAACTAGCAGACCCGGAAATGCTTCGCTATTGCTAGATTTGAGTATATATATAGATTAAATGAAACAGTTGAAAGTTTGGTAAAACATTAAAAAAACTAAACATTACGAAACTTCACAAATTTAACCTTTCTTTTTCTCTTTTTTACCCCTTTCTCCTGTCCCTTTACCATTTTTCCCCCCTTTCACCGTTTCATTGTCTCCCTCTTTTTTTCCTTTCCCTTTCCTTCCCTCTTCCCTTTTTTCTTTTCCCAATTTTTTTTTTTACATTTTTCCTTTTCCCTGCACGTAAATCAGTCAAGTAGTTATTTAGTGTTTAGCGGACATACATATTGACATTGCATTTTATACAAACAGAAGAAGAAAAACTGTTTGTATATTTATTTGTTTGTTTCGTAAATATCTCGACACCGGCGCTACATAGCGGGTATAGTTTTTGCAAAACTATTTCATTCTTTTCACGTAACTAATATATATTTTAATTATGAACCAAATCAGATCATTTCGAAATATCTCGACCCCAGCGCAACCTAGCGGGTTTAAACTAATTCAGAAACCTTTGAGAACGTGTCCACAACAATTCACTAAAGTTTCATTGCACTCGGATGAACGGTTTATGAAGGCATAAGAGATATACAGACAGACAAACATTCATTTTTATATATATAATTATTTATTGTTTATAAACATTTAATGATAAATCTTATGATTTTTTGACGGGCAGTATGTTCAATGATGTAAATATGGTTTTTTTGCTCTTATTTGTTGGTGTTGCTTCTTATTAGTTATTGTTTATAAATATTTAAGAAAAAAAATCATGATTTTTTTAACGGGCTGTATGTTCGATCATGTAAGCATGTTCTCAGCTAAGGAATCGCACACATAGACAGATACAAATACCCTTTAGTAGAGTAGAATAATATTATAATATGTAATAAGAATATACTTACAATCAGCGGCATCTACGCTCGGTGTTTTCATTCCATTATTTCGTAATATATCAATTAATTCAAATCTTAATGTTGATATATCTTGTCTAATTTCCATAACATCGTCTTCCGTAATACCAAACTCATCACGTTTCCTTTGTTCGGCTACAACATACCTTCTTACTAATAATCTCATCACTGTATCGTGTCTATCTCGTGCTATTGCTCTCGATTTTTTCTGAAAGAATAAAAATAAAAGCAAATTTATATTCAACTGTTCAGTTAAATCATTTAATGAAAATAACGAGTTAAATTTAACATGAGAGAATACAGAAATAATGCGATTTAAATCTTTTTTAAAAAATATATTTTTTTAAATTAAAAAATCAAAACGCATAGCGATAGAATCATTGTAATAAGGATAAAATCAAAACCTAAACCGACAACAATTGTTAACGTTTATATGCCTACAAGCGCCCAAGATGATGATGAGGTAGAGTGTGTATACGAAGAGATTGATTAAGCAATTAAACACGTAAAAGGAGATGAAAATTTAATAATAGTTGGAGATTGGAATGCAAGCATTGGAAAAGGCAAGGAAGGAATTATAGTGGGTGAATACGGGCTGGGCAGAAGGAATGAAAGAGGGGACCGACTTATAGAGTTTTGCACGAAGTATAATTTAGTAATTGCCAACACCCAATTTAAAAATCATAATAGAAGAATATACACTTGGAAAAAGCCAGGCGATACTGGAAGGTATCAGATAGATTATATCATGGTTAAGCAAAGATTTAGAAATCAACTCGTTGACTGCAAAACTTACCCTGGAGCAGACATTGATAGCGACCATAATTTGGTGATAATGAAATGTAGATTGGGGTTTAAAAACCTGAAGAAAAGTTGTCAGATGAATCGGTGGAATTTAGAGAAGCTTGAGGAAGAGGAGGTAAAGAAGATTTTTGAGGAGGACATCGGAAGAGGTCTGAGTAAAAAAGATAAGGTAGAAAATGTAGAAGAAGAATGGGAGAATGTTATAAAGGAAATTCTTAAATCAGCAGAAGCAAACTTAGGCGGAATAAAGAGAACCGGTAGAAAACCTTGGGTTTCAGACGATATATTGCAGCTGATGGATGAACGTAGAAAATATAAGAATGCTAATGATGAAGAAAGTAAAAGGAACTATCGGCAATTAAGAAATGCTATAAATAGGAAGTGCAAACTGGCGAAAGAAGAGTGGATTAAAGAAAAGTGTTCAGAAGTGGAAAGAGAAATGAACATTGGTAAAATAGACGGAGCATACAGGAAAGTTAAGGAAAATTTTGGGGTACATAAATTAAAATCTTATAATGTGTTAAACAAAGATGGTACACCAATATATAATACGAAAGATAAAGTCGATAGATGGGTGGAATATATTGAAGAGTTATACGGAGGAAATGAATTAGAAAATGGTTTTATAGAGGAAGAAGAGGAAGTTGAGGAGGATGAAATGGGAGAAACAATACTGAGATCTGAATTTAAGAGAGCATTAAAAGATTTAAATGGCTGAAAGGCTCCTGGAATAGACGGAGTACCTGTAGAATTACTGCGCAGTGCAGGTGAGGAAGCGATTGATAGATTATACAAACTGGTGTGTAATATTTATGAAAAAGGGGAATTTCCGTCAGACTTCAAAAAAAGTGTTAGAGTTATGATACCAAAGAAAGCAGGGGCAGATAAATGTGAAGAATATAGAACAATTAGTTTAACTAGTCATGCATCAAAAATCTTAACTAGAATTTTATACAGAAGAATTGAGAGGAGAGTGGAAGAAGTGTTAGGAGAAGACCAATTTGGTTTCAGGAAAAGTAGTTTTAGGGACAAGGGAAGCAATTTTAGGCCTCAGATTAATAGTAGAAGGAAGATTAAAGAAAAACAAACCAACATACTTGGCGTTTATAGACCTAGAAAAGGCTTTCGATAACGTAGATTGGAATAAAATGTTCAGCATTTTAAAAAAATTAGGGTTCAAATACAGAGATAGAAGAACAATTGCTAACATGTACAGGAACCAAACAGCAACTGTGGTGCTATAGGAGAATGTTAAAAATCAGATGGGTGGATAAAGTGACAAATGAAGAGGTATTGCGGCAAATAGATGAAGAAAGAAGCATTTGGAAAAATATAGTTAAAAGAAGAGACAGACTTATAGGCCACATACTAAGGCATCCTGGAATAGTCGCTTTAATATTGGAAGGACAGGTAGAAGGGAAAAATTGTGTAGGCAGGCCACGTTTGGAGTATGTAAAACAAATTGTTAGGGATGTAGGATGTAAGGGGTATACCGAAATGAAACGACTAGCACTAGATAGGGAATCTTGGAGAGCTGCATCAAACCAGTCAAATGACTGAAGACAAAAAAAAAAAAAAAAATTTAAAAAAAAATCTATATTTTGTACTATTTTTTCCTTCCTCAGTCACAAAGTCACCTCTTAAGAAAACATTTTGATTTATCTACTTTTACTATGTTAAATGGAAGAAATTAAAAGAAATTTCACTGCAAAATATGCAACCGATAAAAGGTTACCTAAAATTTATTTTTTAGAGGTGGGTGTAAGTAGTTTGAGAAGATCAGAGGAAATGAGGGAAAAGCGCCGAATCGACATCCGAAAGAAATCGGATTCAGAGCAGATAAACCCAGATCAGTTTTTGTTTTTTTAGTTTTAGTTTTCGATCAGTTGTGACAAGAAATGGACATCAGTCAAGCAGCAAAGGCGATTATTCAGAAATTGCATATTTTAGAAACTTTCGAGTCCTGTACTAAACAAAGTGTTTGATCTGAAGAATAGATTTATAGATTTTACAAATGTAACATAGTTTAATTGTTATTTATCAGTATTATTCTCACAAGCATGACGATAATGAACACCGTGAGGTCTAGGAGGTAGAGGTATATCTTAGAAACTAAGAGAGATACAGTTGTGGGATCTATTTTTTCGATTTTCGAAGAAACAATTGAATTTGCCCCTTAATTGACCTTCCCAGAATTTCAGAAAACCTTAATATACTCGGAGGAACTGAAACTCGGGCGAAATCTTTCACTCTGTATAACTCGCTAACGAAGCGTTTTCGGACCTATGTTTATATGAACTTTTTTCTTCTTTTTAGCCTGTAGAATGAGTTGTTAAAGTATTGCTCTATCCTCCTGAATCACTCTGTATAACAATAATAGTGATTGCATATTCAATATATCAGGGAAACAATTTTTTCCTTTTATTTTTTAATCAGCCATCGCTTTCCTAGACCGCCTGAACGTCTCCAATTTTCAGGGGAGCCTTCTCTCCAACCGGGTTGGTCTAGTGGTGAACGCGTCTTCCCAAATCAGCTGATTTGGAAGTCGAGAGTTCCAGCGTTCAAGTCCTAGAAAAGCCAGTTATTTTTACACGGATTTTAATACTAGATCGTGGATACTGGTGTTCTTTATTGGTTGGGTTTCAATTAACCACACATCTCAGGTATGGTCAAACTGAGAATGTACAAGACTACACTTCATTCACACTCATACATTTCATCCTCATTAATCCTCTGAAGTGTTATCTAAACGGTGGTTAGCGGAGGCTAAACAGGAAAAAAAAGAAGGGGGAGCCTTCTACCGCACCCCCTGAAAGCCTCCAGCGTCCACAATGTAGTGATTTGGATCATTTTAAGAACGAATGCACTAGACCAACCCGGTGGGTCAGGCGGCACTAACATTTTCGAACCTTTTTTCTTTTTCCTGTTTAGCCTACGGGAATTACCGTGCAGGTATTACTTCAGAGGATGAATGAGGATGATATATATGAAGTGTAATCTTGTACAGTTTCAGGTCGGCCTTTCCTGAGATGTGTGGTTAATTGAAACCCAACCACCAAAGAACACCGGTATCCACGATCTAGTATTCAAATCCGTATAAAAGTATAGGACTTGTACTCTGAAACTCTGACTTCCAAATCAGCTGATTTGGGAAGATGCGTTCATCACTAGAGCAACCCAGTGGGTTTAACATTTCTGAAACAATATTCATGTGAACTTTCTTCTTTATTTTTATCAGTAGAATGTCCTACTGGAAAGACTTACATTACATACTTTGAATCTTTCTTCATGTAATACGTATTAATATGTATAATTCTAAGTAGTAAATGAATTAAAAAAATCTCCTTTATGTCAGTTGGTAATTATAATAATAAAATAACTTTTATAATAGTGGTATGCTTACGAATTCAAAAAGTAAAAGAAAGGTATTTTACTATTTTTTTTTTAATTTTCTTAACATTCTGAATTTTTAATGCATTCTCAAGACACTCTGAGAATAGCTTTACAGAAGAGTTTTCCAACACAGTTGTATTTATATGAATATATTTATGAAATTTCTTAACTCCACATAGGTTGATAGATTTTTAATTTTATATATATATATATATATATATATATATATATATATATATATATAGAGAGTGCGTGTGTGTGTATGTAATTTAATATAAAAAATAATTGTACGCAATGAAAATAGCGAGCGGTATTGGTTTCTAATAAGAAAAAACACAAATAAAATTCCACGAATACAATGTTCTGATTTGAATATTCTACTGTTCATGATTTATTTGTTATTTTCTACGTACAATCTGTTGTTCATATTCGCTTAATAAAATAAATAAATAAAACTGATATGTATGATAAAAAACATAAAAAAATAATACAACAAAGGATAAAGCTAAAAACATTTATAGCTTGTTTTATTAAATTCAACCGAGAATTGTTTTTGTCCCTCTCTATTCGTCTAATTCAATGACATGTTACAATAATAGAGGACTGAAACAATCAGCGATTGATTTTTTAATTATTTATTTGACTTTTATTTTAATACAATCTGTAGAAATTGAAAACACATCGGAATTTTTTTTTCAAAAAGTCAAAATAAAACTTCTTATCTTCGTGGCGGAGTGGTAGCGTCCCGGCTTTTCATCCGGAGGTCCTGGGTTCGAATCCCGGTCAGTCAGGCCATACGCTACAAAAATTACAATTTTATATCCCAAGGCAAGCTTGAAGCTTATATGGCGATATCATCAAGTGAAAAGAAAAAGTTAAAAAAAAAAAATACTAAACCCGTTTATGTCTTAAGTTAATATTTATAATAATTCAGTTTCAGAATAACAACTACTTATTTTATTAACTAGTTTATCAAATATTTTTTGTTAAGCTAAACATATTTTGTAATTTTTATTTAATAAATCCTTTGTAAGGTACGTTATTTTATGCAATATGAGTTTATGTTTATGTGAAACGTTAAAAATATATTCTATTAACAGCGTAGTAATAATTATATTTTTTCGATGTCCAAGCCACAGTTTGAGAGTTTTTTGATCAATGGGTTTTCTGTTATCTATTCTGTTATATATTTCTGATTACATATAATGTTATATGTTTTTTTTTTTTTTTATATATATAATTCTGAACAAACCAACTTACTTAGCATTTATAGACCTAGAAAAAAGTCGTTCGATAACGTAGACTGGAATAAAATGAACAACATTTTAAAAAATTTAGGGTTCAAATACAGATATAGAATAATAATTGCTAACATTTACAGGAACCAAACAGCAACAGTAATAATTGAAGAACATAAGAAAGAAGCCGTACTAAGAAAGGGATTCCGACAAGGATGTTCCCTATCTCCGTTATTTTTTAATATTTACATGGAACTGGCGAAACAAGCCATCAGTTAGAAATATAATTTGTTTACATCAAAAATTAATTTAAACGTCAGGAAAAGATTTTTCGAAGTATATGTTTGGAGCGTCGCTTTATATGGAAGTGAAACTTGGACGATCGGAGTATCTGAGAAGAAAAGATTAGAAGGCTTTTGAAATGCGGTGCTATAGGAGAATGTTAAAAATCAGACGGATGGATAAAGTGACAAATGAAGAGGTATTGTGGCAAATAGATGAAGAAAGAAGCATTTGGAAAAATATAACTAAACGAAGAGACAGACTTATAGGCCACATGTTAAGGCATCCTGGAATAGTCGCTTTAATAATGGAGGGACAGGTAGAAGGAAAAAAATTGTGTAGGCAGGCCACGTTTGGAATATGTAAAACAAATTGTTAGGGATGTAGGATGTAGGGGATATACCGAAATGAAACGACTAGCACTAGATAGGGAATCTTGGATTGGAGAGCTGCATCAAACCAGTCAAATGACTGAAGAAAAAAAAATTCTGGTATATTTCTGTTATTTAAAAAATCTGATGTGGACACCACATGACTGTCTTATACGCCTATTAAATTACATATACACATTTATTTTTAAAATGAAAAGTACATAACATTTTATTTCATTAGCAACTTCTGATATCTATTAACTTTTTTTATTGTTGTTATTGAATTATTATTTATTGTAAAATTTTTTTACAATCGGCGGTTGATAATTATAAAATCAATCAATATATTTCAATAAAAAAAAAAAAAACAGGAGATGAAGTCGGATTCGAATCGATGTGCCTTCCCTTTTACAGGATAGGACCAAAAAGTAGTAGGACTGAATTTCTATAGCGCGAACGGAGCAGTGGAGGGGAGTCGGACCACCTGAGCGTGGTAGTAGGGAACCTTCCGAATGGACCGATATTTTTTCCAGTCACCTGCGGGCAAGCGGAGAGTAAGCACATTGATTTCCGTGAACCTCTGTTAACAAGTTTCGACTCGATCCGAGATGGATAAAAATCTCGAGTATCGCTACGCCATCAAATTCTGCGTCAAACTCGGGAAAACCACGAAGGAGACCCTCAGAATGATTAAGAACGCCTACGGGAATGCTGCCATGGGCCGCTCAACAGTGTTAGAGTGGCATAAGATGTTCCGGGATGGGCGGGAGCTCGTCAAAGACGACCAGCGCGCAGGTCGTCCGTCAACTTCCGGGATTGATGAAAATGTGGCCAAAGTGAAGGGGCCCAAAGTTCATACCCCCTGGACAGACTGTAAATGCCAGTTTTTAAATGAACGTGCTTAACAGGTTGCGCAAACGCATCTTCCGCGTGCGGCCAGACATCGCCGGTTCTTGGAAACTTCACCACGACAACGCGACGTGCCATACGGCGCTGCTGCTGAGGGAGTTCTGGCCAAAAACAGGGTTGCCACATTGCCTCACCCCTCTTGCATTCCAGATCTGGCACCGCCGGACTTTCTCTTTCCTCAGCTCAAGCGGTACCTCAAGGGAAACCGATACAGCTCCGTAGAAGACGTCTAAGAAGGCGTGACGGTATCTCTGAAGGGGATCCCGGAAAGCGAGTTCCAGAAGGCGTACGCGCAGTGGGAATCGCGTTATACGCGTTGTGTCGAAGCACAAGGGTGCTATTTCGAGGACTACTAAGGATTTGTACCGATTAATTCAATAAAAAAATTTTAATTAATTCAGTCCTACTACTTTTTGATCCTACCCTGTAAGATCCAAACATTTCATTAATTAAAATTTTATTTGGCTAAAACTCAGGAACCAATGATAATAAGTACCACTTATTATGTATTGTTGAAAAGCTCAATGAGGGCTTATTACTGCAGTAAAGAAAAACTCCAAAATCCAAATGTTTTGGATTTTGAGTTTTTTTGAACACTTTTGGTCCAGTCGGAAGCAATTAAAAGGAAAGGTGTCCAACTAGATGTTACAACAGTCCTAAATCTAAAATTTCAGCATCCTACGGCTAATCGTTTTTGAGTTATGCGAGATACATACGTACGTACAGACGTCACGCCGAAAATGTCAAAATGTATTCAGGGATGGTCAAAATGGATATTTCCGTTGAAATCTGAAAACCGAAATTTTTCGCGATTACAATAGTTCTTCTACTTCGTACAAGAAAGTAAAAAGTATGAAAAGTCGGTACATCCCGGTTACCGAACTTGTGTGTCTTACTTATCACTGTTTACAAAACAGAAATTTAGTTTTCTGAGCTAAAAAGAAAGGTAATTTTGTGCGCGACTCGGAAAGGAATCCTCTACATATTGTGATATTGTCTGGGATGATGTGATGCTTGTATGAATAAATTTCATTGAAGAGTATCTGAAGATGATTCTTGTTAGAAAATGTTGGGAAGATGCTTCAACTTCAAGAGAAGAATGTAGTGGAACTTATCTGAATATAACAAAACTTGTCAACTGGAGGCCTCCAGCTCATTTGCTCGTTGTAAAGTGCGCAATTTCCTAAATCAACAATTTCCAGGCCGTATTTCACAAGCACTGCCGGCTCTATTGGATTGAGCACAGAGAAGCCTGGACCTTCAGCAGCAGGTAACTCATTGTGGAAAATAATCAAGACATATCTCGACATAGGTTCGCAATAATTGAAGAATTATGAAACATTGTAAAGGAAGCCTTTCGAACCGTAACTCCTTAGGTGTTTCGTACGCGTAACATCTGAAAGAGAGATTTTTGTTTTTTTTTTTTTAGGGCGAAAAACGGTTGGACGTTATCATCGCCCGGAAAATAAATAAATAAAAGTAATTAAAGTTGTTGGATAAAATTAAAACTTAAAACTACTATCACAGGAAAAAAAATCCGGAATGGGTGTAAAAGACCCATTCTCGGATAACAAAAACACTAACATGTAACTTAAAACTACGTTAAAAACTATCATATTAAAAATAAATAAAACTTAAAACTAAAAATGGAGATAAAACTTAAAATTATTATGTTTAAAGTCTTACAATTAATATCACAAAAATCTTACAACTAATATCACAGACGAATTTAAAAAACAAAAAAATATGAATATATATATATATATATATATATAAAAAAAAAAATTCCGATAGGGAGTGTAAAAGGCTCGCTACTCGGGTAACAAAAACAATACATATGACTAAAGTAATTAAATTTTTATATTATGTTAAATTTTTTGTATTAACCCTATACTACGCAAAAACAGAAACATCCGGTTTAAAACCTCTTTATCATTACACAAGATACCACGGATGTTTCTGGGTAGTTTAAATTTACGACGCAATGCCGCATAACATATGCAGTCCACGAGTATGTGGCGCACAGTCACGCGGCAGTTGCATCGTGTGCATAGAGGTGCTTGTCCTCTTGTAAACAGGTACTCGTGTGTGACCCTCGTGTGTCCTATCCACAATCGACAGAGAACTACTTCCTCACGCCGGGGTTTTCTGTATGAGGAGTCCCAAGGTAACACAGAATCTTTAATCTGATGGAGTTTATTATTAACGGTAGCCGTTCAGTCACCTTGCTCTTAGTAATTGTTTTACATAGTTAATGAAATCAGAAGTAGCAACTCGGGTGGTGAAAGGAGGCTGGTTACATGCTTCTTTGGCGGCGGAATCTGCATGTTCATTACCTGGAATCCCTACGTGGCTAGGGACCCAGCAAAAACTTAATTCTGTGTTGCGATTATTAAACTCGGCGATTGCGTTGTAAATGAAAGAGAGATGTACAGCTCAGTGCGTTCAGCACTATGATTAGCGTTCATACACTGATCCACTGGGGAAATAATTTGTAAACGGAAATATGTATAAAATGTTCAAAATATGTATTAAGCCCACAAAGTATATTTGTCTCGGGATACGGTAACTTCTCAGATATTTACAGGGCGAATCAAAAGCACGGAAACCCCTAAAAAACTTTAAAACTATTCCGGATAGAATATTGTAACTTTCAGGATCAAGTATTGGTCAACCACTTTACCTTTTGACAAAAATAAAATTTCAAACCCTTCTTTAGGGGTGACCCAGAATATTTGAATATTTTAAATGTTAACACCCTTTGTGTGATACATCATTTGAAAGGTTTCTTTAAGACAAGAAAAATGATATAAATAAAATGTTGGTACGATGTCTGTACCCAAAATGGCGGCGAGATAAAATTTGAATTTTTGATAAAATTATAACGATAATTTAAGGGACTGTTATCGCAAATTAATAGGTTTATAAAATCGTGATTAATTGGATATTATCGAATATATTTATAAAAAAAAAAATATTAAGCTTAACGTTTGCGTATTTATTTATATGTCATTTTAATAAATATTTGAAATGTCCTTCTGTTGTTTGATAGTGTGCCAGTCGATTGTTAAAGGATGATACTTCATTATTCAGTGATTTCCTAGAGATATTTTGTGCTGATTCTCGAATTCTATTTTGTAAATCATTGATATTTTTTTAATTTGTAACAATTTAAATTTATCTTGTAAAATAAATTAAATTTTAATTTAATTCTGTTTAATTTTATCATTTGAACTTACTAAATTTAGTAATTTTCAAAATTTAAACTTTATTCCGCCGCCATTTTGGATACAGATATGTACCAACTTTTTATATAATACAATTGTTTTAAAGTAACCTTTAAAATAATGTATCACACAAAGAGAGTTTCCATTTAAAATGTTTGAGTTAAAACCCCTGGGCCACCCTTCAAGAACGGGTCGAAATTTTATTTCTCGTTAAAAGGTAAAGTTGTTGACCGATACCTTATCATGAAAGTTAAAGTATTCTATTTGGAACGGTGTTAAATTTGTTGAGGGGTTTCTACAATTTTTTTTTTTTTACTCTGTTAAATGCAGAAAATTACTGTAATAAACTATAAAAATATCTACAATAAAATTAATTATTTACTCACCATCATGGAACCGGTCTTTTTCTTTTCTCGGTTACACCCAAAAACTCTGCTCACATTTTTCATTGTCGGCATTAAATTGAACGGTGGGGGTAACGTGTCTCCATCATCGAAATAGGAAATCCACAGTTTACTTCGTGCAAATTTCCATTCGGTATCGGAACGTTCCTGTAATAATTAGACAAAGGATTTCATTAATACATTTTTCGACTCGTTCTTTTAATCTATTAGAATCGTGATAAATCCTTAGCATTATGTTATAACTCATCCTTTTTGTAATTCTTTGATAAACCTGCAAAAAAGGAATGTTTTTAATTTAGTAAATTATCATTATAATTAATTATATACCATTATAGTATGGTGTTCTTGAGTTCTGCCGACCGGCAGGTCCTTTACATTATTTTTTTCATTAATTCCTCTTGCTTGTTCTTGCATTCTCCCTTCTTGTGTCTTTCTATTCTTCCCACCCACATCCGGTACACATAACTAATTGATTATAAGAGGTGTTCTAATATTAATGCAGGATTTAAATTGTGTACCACTTTTCTCCCCAGAGCTAGCAGCGTTCTGCCACGTCATATTTTCTAGTAAAATTCCTTGCGGTTACTCCTTGTGGGGAGCTACGCGATGGAAGAGTGAGTGAAGATCTTTAAAATTAATTGCAAGAAGGGAAAATGTTTCGCCGAGACTGTGCGAAAATTACGTAAATTTTCGGTAGGAAAAGCGCTCCAAATGAGACAACTATGAAAATACTAGATGAAAATTAATAATCGGAGTATCTGAGAAGAAAAGATTAGAAGCTTTTGAAATGTGGTGCTATAGGAGAATGTTAAAAATCAGATGGATGGATAAAATGACATATGAAGAGGTATTGCGGCAAATAGATGCAGAAAGAAGCATTTGGAAAAATATAATTAAAAGAAGAGACAGACTTATAGGCCACATACTAAGGAATCCTGGAATAGTCGCTTTAATATTGGAAGGACAGGTAGAAGGGAAAAATTGTGTAGGCAGGCCACGTTTGGAATATGTAAAACAAATTGTTAGGGATGTAGGATGTAGAGGGTATACTGAAATGAAACGACTAGCACTAGATAGGGAATCTAGGAGAGCTGCATCAAACCAGTCAAATGACTGAAGACAAAAAAAAAGATGAAAATTATAAACAAATACGTTCTGTTAAAGACAAACACAGCCCGACCTAATATCGGCCATTCAGCCGAAAACATCTCTGCTGTAAGCAGTAATGTAGTGGAATACCGTCGGTCACTGCGTCTGGACATTTAAAAAAAAAACACAGTGCAACGGATTTTAACGAAACATCAATATCGGCACCGATTCGAAATTCAAATAACTCACAAACTGAAGCCAGACGATCAATTTTAATGTCGAGAGTTTCTTGATCCGGTGCTGAACAGTTGGATATCGATTTTGCTAAGAAAATCATCTTTAGTGAGGAAGCTTATTTCCACTTTAGAAGGTATGTTAACGAGGAAAATTATTTTATTTGGGCACAGAAAATCCTGGGTCATTAAAGAACGACCTACGCATACTCAACGAGTGACAGTTTTGGTGAATTAATTCTGAAGATGGACAGTTCTTTTTTTAAACGTAAAACCGGAAATACATCGGGGCTGTTGTTTTCTTTTTTTCTGTTTTAGCCTCCGGAACCACCAGAGGATGAAGGAAGATGATATGCATGAATGTAAATGAAGTGTAGTCTTGTACAGTCTCAGTCTGATCGTCCATGAGATGTATAATTAATTGAAACCCAACCACCAAAGATGTCCGGTATCCACGTTCTAACATTCAAATCCGTATAAAAGCAACTGTCTTTACTAGGATTTGAACCTTAGTACTCTCGATTTAAATACATCGTCTGTCAATTTGGAACGTCGTAATAAAATTTGACATTTTGTAGCCTCATTTAGATGGTTTTGACATATGGTTTCACCAAGATGACTCCACCTACCGTACTGCATGACAAATAATCCACTTGCGGTAAAAATGTATTGGGTTAATCTTATCGTACAGAGCTAAGTGAATCGGTTATCGAGATCATTCGCACTCAAATCGCGTGATTTCTTTCTTTGTGACTCCGAATTTATACTGAGAAAAGAAAAACTATTCTTGAATTGAAAGCAGAAATTATGTGAGTTATTAACGGCAGAATTTTATCAAATAATTTCAGAATACCCACATGTCGTGGGAGGACATTTGTGAAATAACCATTTCCACATTTAATGACAATTATCTCTTAGTTATTACATTGATAATGTAATAACTTTGCAAACTAATAAATAAAATAATTATTTTTTTCTGAAATTAAACCTTACATTTATTGTGGGACATTACGTGTGTGTGTGTATATATATATATATATAAAACAATGTTGTTATTGAACTTTACCCTTCTTCGGTTTCTAACTGGACGATCAATCTAATTAATTGTTTCTATTTGATTGCGCTTAACAAATACGTTGTAATAACATCGACTAAATGTGTGCATGCGCGCGCGAACTCGAATCATTTGATGAGTTATTTGATGTTTCTTACTAGGCAATTTGTCATCAAAATAGGCTGTATTTGAAAATCCTTACCTACCGATTGATCTTTTGTCCATGCGTTAGGAGTGATGAGGTAAGCTTAACTCCAGATTTTTAACATCCCTCTACCATTGTTTTTTGAAAAACTCAAAATACTCAAAAAGTTTTGAAATGCGTTTTCCTCTAAATCTATGCATTTTAGAGAAACGTTTTTCAAACAAAAAATGTAGAGGACATTCTCCTCTACAATTAATTTCTTTGAAGTTATGCCGTATAATTTGATATTGAAATACTAGGTGGCGCTGAAGTTGTAAAAAACGTTGTAAACGAGTAGACCGGTTTCGAACACGTGCCCAATTCACATTTTCACACTTTCACAAGCTACAGCTCCAAAATGGTAAGTCATACAAGAAAATTGTTCAAATAAAAGTTGTCTGTTTTTTTGAGATTAACAACTTTTCCAAATGCAATACAGACGAAAAACAATTTTTCCGGTGAAAAAATCGAAAAACACGTTTTTTACAAATTCAGCGCCACCTAGTATTTCAATTTCAAATTATACGGCATAACTTAAAATACATTAATTGTAGATGAGAATATCCTCTACATTTTTTGTTTGAAAAACTTTTCTTTAATATGCATAGATTCAGAGAAAAACACGTTTCAAAACCTTTTTTGAGTTTTTCAAAAATCTCAGGGAGGGGGGTGTTAAAAATCTGGAGTTAAGCTTCCCTCGTCACCCCTAAATATGGAAAATACATCAATCGGTAGGTAAGGATTTTCATATAAAAATACAAATTGACTTTACTATACAGATTTTATTAGTATATCACCAGTAAATACCCGTAAGTTTAATAAATCATTTTTTTTCTAGTAAGATAATATGAATGAGAAAATAGATTAAAATTTTTAAAAAAATGTTTATTACAAAATTTTTTTATCATTTAATAGCTTAACATCGGGGAAAAAGTTTGAATAAAGCGTTGAAGTTAACCTCGGAGAGGAGTTATTTGACTCTCCCTGCCGTCCCTCCTTTCAATAGTCTTTCTCATTTTTTGCTTTTCCTTGATTCCTTAATACAGATTTTAGAAAGTTTGGATTAGGTCGTCTAATATCCTACATAGTCTATATGAAGTAAATGTAAAGTTATGTGAAACTCATAGATAATAGGTGTAATCCGATAAGTAGGGGCTTGCTTACGAACCAATCCGGTGATGTCATTTATAAATATTTTGTTTCCGGGATCTACAGGATAAATCTGAGATCTCTAAGTCATCAATATTCTGCAATAGAATAAATGCAATGTACTTTTAATCGTTTATTTAAATTAATATTTTAATCGTTGAAAATTATGTAATAGACAAATTTTTTGTGTAATTCGACGGTGAAAATCTAAATCAATGTATAAAATAATAATTAAGTATAAATTCTGTGTATACGTACCAAATCACCAATATTAAAGTTATAAAAGTATGACAATGAAAAAAGTGTTCTTGTTGGCTGAAATGTATGCTTAATACTGATATATTTATTAACTGTAATATTGAATGGCTTCTCTTACGTGTTATTATCCGATTTCTATCTTTTCTTTATATATAAGTATAAAAAAACATACACACTTTTTTTTATGGAGTTCTATATATATACAAAATGTGTTGTGCAACCTACGGTTTGTCCATTATTGTTTTTATTTTTCCTCCCAATTTTTTTTCATCAACATTTTTTTGTATCTTTTTCTTTAATTATTCTTTTTTATACATTTTGTTTCTTTCATATAACTTCTTTTCCTTTTTTCTTAATATATGGTATGATTTTTTTAATAAAACATAGAAAAATGAACAAAAAAAAATTAATGTTACATTTAACCAAACATTTATATGCTGTAGAATGAAATAAAGGTAAAAGATAATGCACCAATCTTATTTTATTGTAAAAGGTAGGGGAAGAGAGGTGTGTCACAGTTAAAACAACATTCGATTGCAGTTAACTGTTTTCCCTTAGCAAGGGAAAATACCTTACCGTATTTATATTTTTTTTTGTATAAAAGAGCGAGGATTAACAGCTATGGTAGTTAGCCCGGTAAAAATTGGTAGCGTATGAAAAGATGCCATTCTAGACCCAGGATTCGAACCCTGGATCTCCGCACGAAATGCCGAGAAGCTACCCCGACTCAGCCACGAAACCATATTATTTTTCTGACCATTGGCAAATTGTTAAATTTTATTTTTATAAATTCTAATGTTATTTCTACTACATTTCATTACAAAAGTAATGAAATGTAGTAGAAATAACAAAGATGGACCACTGAATGTGAAAATAGGAGGAGAAAAGATTATGGAGGTAGAAGAATTTTGTTATTTGGGAAGTAGAATTACTAAAGATGGACGAAGCAGGAGCGATATAAAATGCCGAATAGCACAAGCTAAACGAGCCTTCAGTAAGAAATATAAGTTGTTTACATCAAAAATTAATTTAAATGTCAGGAAAAGATTTTTGAAAGTGTATGTTTGGAGTGTCGCTTTATATGGAAGTGAAACTTGGACAATCGGAGAATCTGAGAAGAAAAGGTTAGAAGCTTTTGAAATGCGGTGCTATAGGAGAATGTTAAAAATCAGATGGGTGGATAAAGTGACAAATGAGGAGGTATTGCGGCAAATAGATGAAGAAAGAAGCATTTGGAAAAATATAGTTAAAAGAAGAGACAGACTTATAGGCCACATACTAAGGCATCCTGGAATAGTCGCTTTAATTTTGGAAGGACAGGTAGAAGGGAAAAATTGTGTAGGCAGGCCACGTTTGGAATATGTAAAACAAATTGTTAGGGATGTAGGATGTAGAGGGTATACTGAAATGAAACGACTAGCACTAGATAGGGAATCTTGGAGAGCTGCATCAAACCAGTCAAATGACTGAAGACAAAAAAAAAAAAATTCTAACGTCTTAAGGTCTATTGATAATTCAGAGTGTTGCAATTTCATCCATATTCAATTCATTTATATCAATAAATTTACGACCCTGAAACTAGTCAAAGTGGATTTGGGGATGATCAAAATGGATATTTCCGTTGAAATCTGAAATATTTCGTGATTATTCCTTTACTTTGTACAAGGAAGTAACTCTTGTATACTTGTTACATATGTTAATTTCGACCTTAAGGCATAAAATATTCTTCAGTTTTTATTATTGGATTATTTGGTGAATAATCAAAAATGAAAAAGAAATAATCATACAGCAAAAAGAAAGATAACATGAAGAAACATATCTCAAAAAACGACAAAAAGATGAATATAAACGAGAAGAAAATGTTAAGGACAGGGAAAGAATAAAAAAATTTAGAAAGGTTGATGAGGTAGAAGGAAAAATTTGTGTAGGCAGGCCACGTTTAGAATATGTAAAGCAAATTTATTGGGATGTAGGGGGTATACCAAAATGAAACGACTAGCACTAGATAGGGAATCTTGGAGAGCTGCATCAAACCAGTCAAATGACTGAAGACAAAGAAAAAAAAAAGATGAGTATAAAGGGATAGATTTGAAAACTAGAAAACGTGTAACAAGTTAAGATCAGAAGAATTATTTCGAACCAAAGAGCGACTAAATGATTGGCAACAAAAAACAAATAAATGAAATGATGTTCACCTCCGACGTAGGAAGAATTCAACAGTATTAGAGGAGTAATTAACTAAAAGATAAGAATTTTTTGCAATTTATTAAAGGATCGGGCATGTATGCCTCAGTGTTCTTGTGAGGATCTACTTTTCAGTCACTCTGTAGTTAACTTTCATGTAGATAAAATTAAACAGAAATTCCAGAATAATTAAATAGAATTAAACAAGAAAATCCAAAAATAATACGATTTCAAAATTATAATTTTCAATTAATATTAAATAATCAGCTGTTTCACCAAATTTATTACATATACACATATGTAATGCCTGTTAAATTACATTTACACATTTTTAAAAGTACATTGTAATAAGGATAAAATCAAAACCTAAACCGACAACGATTGTTAACGTCTATATGCCTACAAGCACCCATGATGATGATGAGGTAGAGTGTGTATACGAAGAGATTGATGAAGCAATTAAACACGTAAAAGGAGATGAAAATTTAATAATAGTTGGAGATTGGAATGCAAGCATTGGAAAAGGCAAGGAAGGAAATATAGTGGGTGAATACGGGCTGGGCAAAAGGAATGAAAAAGGGGACCGACTTATAGAATTTTGCACGAAGTATAATTTAGTAATTGCCAACACCCAATTTAAAAATCATAATAGAAGAATATACACTTGGAAAAAGCCAGGCGATACTGGAAGGTATCAGATAGATTATATCATGGTTAAGCAAAGATTTAGAAATTAACTCGATGACTGCATAACTTACCCTGGAGCAGACATTGATAGCGACCATAATTTGGTGATAATGAAATGTAGATTGGGGTTTAAAAACCTGAAGAAAACGCGTCAAATGAATCGGTGGAATTTAGAGAAGCTTGAGGAGGTAAAGAAGAGGAGGTAAAAAAGATTTTTGAGGAGGACATCGCAAGAGGTCTGAGTAAAAAAGATAAAGTAGAAAATGTAGAAGAAGAATGGGAGAATGTTAAAAAGGAAATTCTTAAATCAGCAGAAGCAAACTTAGGCAGAATAAAGAGAACCGGTAGAAAACCTTGGGTTTCAGACGATATATTGCAGCTGATGGATGAACGTAGAAAATATAAGAATGCTAGTGATGAAGAAAGTAAAAGGAACTATCGGCAATTAAGAAATGCTATAAACAGGAAGTGCAAACTGGTGAAAGAAGAGTGGATTAAAGAAAAGTGTTCAGAAGTGGAAAGAGAAATGAACATTGGTAAAATAGACGGAGCATACAGGAAAGTTAAGGAAAATTTTGGGGTACATAAATTAAAATCTAATAATGTGTTAAACAAAGATGGTACACCAATATATAATACAAAAGCTAAAGTCGATAGATGGGTGGAATATATTGAAGAATTATACGGAGGAAATGAATTAGAAAATGGTGTTATAGAGGAAGAAGAGGAAGTTGAGGAGGATGAAATGGGAGAAACAATACTGAGATCTGAATTTAAGAGAGCATTAAAAGATTTAAATTGCAGAAAGGCTCCTGGAATAGACGGAATACCTGTAGAATTACTGCGCAGTGCAGGTGAGGAAGCGATTGATAGATTATACAAACTGGTATGTAATATTTATGAAAATGGGGAATTTCCATCATACTTCAAAAAAAGTGTTATAGTTATGATACCAAAGAAAGCAGGGGCAGATAAATGTGAAGAATACAGAACAATTAGTTTAACTAGTCATGCATCAAAAATCTTAACTAGAATTTTATACAGAAGAATTGAGAGGAGAGTGGAAGAAGTGTTAGGAGAAGACCGATTTGGTTTCAGGAAAAGTATAGGGACAACGGAAGCAATTTTAGGCCTCAGATTAATAGTAGAAGGAAGATTAAAGAAAAACAAACCAACATACTTGGCGTTTATAGACCTAGAAAAGGCAACGTAGACTGGAATAAAATGTTCAGCATTTTAAGAAAATTAGGGTTCAAATACAGAGATAGAAGAACAATTGCTAACATGTACAGGAACCAAACAGCAACAATAACAATTGAAGAACATAAGAAAGAAGCCCTAATAAGAAAGGGAGTCCGACAAGGATGTTCCCTATCTCCGTTACTTTTTAATCTTTACATGGAACTAGCAGTTAATGATGTTAAAGAACAATTTAGATTCGGAGTAACAGTACAAGGTGAAAAGATAATGATGCTACGATTTGCTGATGATATAGTAATTCTAGCCGAGAGTAAAAAGTATTTAGAAGAAACAATGAACGGCATAGATGAAGTCCTACGCAAGAACTATAGCATGAAAATAAACAAGAACAAAACAAAAGTAATGAAATGTAGTAGAAATAACAAAGATGGACCGCTGAATGTGAAAATAGGAGGAGAAAAGATTATGGAGGTAGAAGAATTTTGTTATTTGGGAAGTAAAATTAGTAAAGATGGACGAAGCAGGAGCGATATAAAATGCCGAATAGCACAAGCTAAACGAGCCTTCAGTAAGAAATATAATTTGTTTACATCAAAAATTAATTTAAATGTCAGGAAAAGATTTTTGAAAGTGTATGTTTGGAGTGTCGCTTTATATGGAAGTGAAACTTGGACGATCGGAGTATCTGAGAAGAAAAGATTAGAAGCTTTTGAAATGTGGTGCTATAGGAGAATGTTAAAAATCAGATGGGTGGATAAAGTGACAAATGAAGAGGTATTGCGGCAAATAGATGAAGAAAGAAGCATTTGGAAAAATATAGTTAAAAGAAGAGACAGACTTATAGGCCACATACTAAGGCATCCTGGAATAGTCGCTTTAATATTGGAAGTACAGGTAGAAGGGAAAAATTGTGTAGGCAGGCCACGTTTGGAGTATGTAAAACAAATTGTTGGGGATGTAGCATGTAGAGGGTATACTGAAATGAAACGACTAGCACTAGATAGGGAATCTTGGAGAGCTGCATCAAACCAGTCAAATGACTGAAGACAAAAAAAAAAGTACATAAAATTTTATTTCACTAATAATTTTTTGCATTTTTTTTATCATTGAATTATTATTTAATGTAAAAGTTTTTTTACAATCACGGATTAATAATTGTTAAATCAGTAAATTTAAATTAAAAAAAAGGAAAGTTAAAAAAATAATAAATAATAAAGGTGAAGTCTGATTCGAATCGATCGCAATGTGCCTTTTTTTTAAGATCCAAATAATTCATTAATTAAAATTTTAATTTCGACTGCAATCAAAAAGAGAGGTAGGTGCATAATAGATGTTACAACAGTTCTAAACCCAAAATTTCAACATCCTATGAGTAATTGTTTTTTAGTTATGAGAAGTACATACGTACGCACGTACAGACGTCACACCAAAACTAGTCAAAATGGATATTTACGTTGAAATCTGAAATATTTCGCAATTACAATAATACTACCTTTACTTCGTACAAGGAAGTAATAACCCGTTTGCTTCTGAGGAGATTAATAAAATCAATGATGTCGAAGCTGTCTAAACATTTCTTGATTCCTATAAATCCCTGTTAATGTTTTGAATATCTGATTATGATCATTAAAAACGTATAAAATTAATATTTTTTCAAAAATGTACTTATAAATTTGCCGTTCTACGTGGCGCAGTGGTAGCATCTAGGTCTTTCATCCGGAAATCTCGGGCTCAAATCCCGGTCAGATATGGAATTTTTTATACGCTACAAAATTCCATTTTCATATCTCACAAACGAGTTTCAGGCTTAGTGGTAAATCAAGCAAAAAAAAAAGTGACTGGTTTCGACGTTACGTCTATAAGTACACGTATGTATCTTGTATAACTCATAAACAATTACCCGTAAGATGTTGAAATTTTGGATTTAGGACTGTTGTAACATCTAGTTGTGTACTTCCCCTTTTGATTGCAATCGATTGGGTCAAAAGTGTCCAAAAAATTGGATTTTGGACTTTTTCTTAATTGCAGTAATCAGCCCTCATTGAAAGCTTTTCAACGATGTATGGTAAGGGGTACTTATATTCATTAATTCGAGTTATAGATAAATAAAATTTTAATTAGTGAAATATTTGGTCGTAAAAAGAGAAGGTACATCGATTCGAATCCGACTTAATTTCCTTTTTTTTATCTTTTTTTAAATTTATATATTGATTTATTAATAATTATTAACTTCTGATTGTAAAAAAATTTGTATATTAATACATTTGTAATTTAATAGGGGTACAAGGAAGACATGTGGTGTCCACATCAGATTTTTTTTATTTATGTGAAAGTGGAAAATGGACAATCAAAAATTAAACTTTCCTTTTGTAAAAACTAACCATATACACTGGTAACAGAGATAGTTTCTTTTATGAGCTTCTTTTATCCATTTGTATCCTTTTTATGACAGAATAAAGATAATCGTTAAATTATAATTCTATGTGGTAAGGTAATCGGCCCAATAGATAGATTTGGTATTCTGCCTAGCGATGGTATGATTTGGATTGTACTGTGGAGAGCACAACTCGTTAGTACATGTCTCGTAAATTGTCTTAAACATGTCTTAGTAAATTCGTTAGTACATGTCTCGAGGTGGTCAGGTGTATACTTGTTATGTTGTTATATATCGTTTATCGCATTTATGTCGATATATATGACAAATATACGAGGGTTTTTTTTCAAGTTCCGATCGGTCACGAAATTAAAACCACACTGAAAATAAAAAAAAACTTATTTGTACCAAGTACTTACATAGTTACGCTATTTCTCTACATAGTCGCCACTCCGATTTAGACATTTGTCGTAGCGTGGTACCACCAACTTTCCAATACCATCGTCATAGAACGGAGCCGCCTGTGTTTTCAGCCATGTTTCTGCGCTGGTCTGCAGCTCGATGTCTGTGCCAAAATGTTGTCCTCCTAGCCAGCGTTTCATGTGAGCAAAGAGGTGAAAATCGGATGGAGCCAAGTCCGGGCTGTATGGTGATTGATCAAACACTCCCTAACGAAAACGCTGCAGGAGCTTCTTTGTTACATCTGCAGTGTACGACCGAGCATTGTTATGGAGAAAGACAATGCCTGATAACAACATTCCTCCCCTTATTCTGAATTGCCCTTCGTAAACGTTGAAGAGTCACGTAGTATGAGGCTGCAGTGATGGTCGTGCCACGTTCCATGAATTCCACCAAAAGAACTCCATTCCGGACCCAGAACACAGTACCCATACACTTTCTGTTGGAGAAGGTTCGCTTGAACTTCTTTGGTTTACCGGGAGAATGAGAACGCATCCACTGTTTGGGTTGTTGTTTTTTTTGTTTCTTCAGTTTCGAAATGGACCCGTGTCTCGTCCCCTGTGACAATTTTGTTAAAAAAATCTTCTCCTTCATTGTGGTAGCGCTGGAGAAACGTTAGGGAGGCGTCCATTCTCATTGTTTTGTGATGGTCGGACAGCATCTTGGGAACGTATCTCGCACACAGTTTGCGGTACTGAGGTCTCTCACTCACAATGGTGTAGAGAGCTGACCTTGAAATTTCAGGAAATGAATCACTCATTACAGAAATTGTGAACCGACGATTTTCTCGAATCGCCTCATCCACTCGCTCAATGAGATCATCGGTTGACACTCGCTTCCTTCCCTGACCACCTGCATCATGAACATCTGCATGTTCTGCTTTAAAGTTCCTGTACCATTGTCGCACTTGGCTGTCACTCATTGAAGTTTCACCGTATACATTACTTATTCGTCGATGAATTTCAGCCGCATTACACCTCTCAGCCTGAAGAAATGGAATTACCGCACGCACTTCACACTTGGCGGGAGATGCTATTATCGTAGACATGTTTACGTGCTAGCTGACATGTGTTCAGAACTAAACGAAGTGACACGGCGTGATTGAAGGCCTTACTAGAGACGCTGCGCAATACATATGCGCAAAGGTTTATCCGACTTTTGCGCGGGTTTTTATTTCGCGACCGATCGGACCTTGAAAATAAATAACCGTCGTATATTAATAATATATTTTTACTTTCTTGTAAAACGTAAAGGAAGTATTGTGATCGCGAAAAATTTCAGATTTCAACGGAAATATTCGTTTTGACCATCCCTGAATCCATTTTTATTTGTCTCGGCGTGATGTCTGTACGTACCTATGTATCTCTCATAACTCAAAAATGATTATCAGTAGGATGTTTAAATTTTTTATTAAGGGTTTCATGATTTTTATCTAAAACTAGTTCGAATAGGATTAAATACAATCCATTTCGTTATCTCATACCTGTTCTAATTTGCAATTAATCGCAGATTAAAAATAAGTAAATAAAATTTTAATTTTTTATTTCTGTATGGAGCTTAATTTTTTTCATTTAAACACCTCTTTGAACTGCATTATGCAATCTATAATCTAATGATCTTTTTAATGCGTACATCCTGACCCTCGTAGGGGAGACACTCGTCCTGTGACGATCCCGGTCGCCACACCAACCGCTCCGTTCCTACTCTGATGGGCTTTACCGGAGGTCGCCTTTTAGAACCTCCAAACCTGATAACACAACACAGTAATCAGTTTGTCCTCTATCAGGATGCCACCGATACAACCTCGGCACGCATTTCCATCAGTGTATTTAAGCAACATACTATCGCCTTTGTATGGCCTCTTCGACGACGACCCCGTACCATAACAACCCTCAACTATCTAATTAACCGATTCGCGGTAGCGTGATCTCTGCGCCTTCCTCTAACACCGAAGGTTTCACAGAAAAATTCTTCCTATGTGCAACTTCAATGTGTACAGCTATACAGTGCTTTCTCTTTTATTTACGAGGGTTATTTTTTTTCAAGGTCCGGTCTGAGGGGTGTAATGCGGCTGAAATTCATCGACGAATAAGTAATGTGTACGGTGAAACTTCAATGAGTGACAGCAAAGTACGACAATGGTGCAGGAACTTTATAGCAGGACGTACAGATGTAAAAGAAATTTGAACAGACTGGTTAGTACTCATAGGAGGCTGTTGCTGGGAGTTGTTTCAGCTTACAGGACGGTCTCCTATGAGGCGTTGTGCGTGTTGTCTGGGGTGCCACCAATAGACTTAATGGCCCTAAATAGAGTCGAGAGGGCGCAAGGCCTCGAAGCAAATGAAGCAAAAGATAGACTTAGACATAGATGGCAAAATAGATGGCAGGAGGATGGACCAGCCAGACGCACGAAGGAGCTGATTCCAGATCTTGCACAATGGTTACACAGGGAACATGGTGAGTTAAATTATCATATCACGCAGTTTTTTACAGGTCATGGCAATTTCAATGAGTACCCCCATCGTGTTGGAAGAAGGCCAGGTCCAGAATGTATGTACTGTGAGAGAATTGACAATGCAGAACACACATTTTTCTGCTGCGAGAGGTGGGCAATTAAAAGGAGGAACTGTGGCATAATAGGTATGAGCCCAGCAGAGATCCTAGAGCACATGTTGAGGAGCGAAATAAACTGGAAGAAGGTTACGGAATTTATAGTAGCAGTATTAACAGAGAAGGATATAGATGAAAGGCGACTAGGTTACTAGTGTAGAATAGGGTAGGGTGGACAGCCTCATTGGTGAGAGACGGCACGCTGAGGTGTGTCGTTCTCAATGATCCACTGAGGACTCCAAGGGTTTAGATAGGTTCTGATGAAGAAGAAGAGTAAGAAAAGACCCGGTGCCACGTTACTGCTATTCGAGGTATGTCGTGGTTTCCAAATGGGCAAACAGAAAATCACTCAAAAGAGCTGACACCGGCGAGCCGACCTGCCATGTCGGACGTTCAGCCGGTAGGCGGAGAGGCTGGTTAGAGTTTATCAGACTCTCCCCTGGGTGGCGCAATACCAACCAGTCGGACCGGCCCAGGGGAGTAGAGTAAAAAAAAAGGACCTACAGATGTTCATGATCCAGGCGGTCAGGGAAGGAAGCGACTGTCAACCGATTACCTCGTTGAGCGAGTGGATGAGGCGATTCGAGAAAATCGTCGGTTCACAATTTCTGCATTGAATGATTCGTTTCCTGAAATTTCAAGGTCAGCTCTCTACACCGTTGTGAGTGAGAGAATTCAGTACCGCAAACTGTGTGCGAGATGGGTTGGAAAGTTGGTACCACGTTACGACAAATGTCTAAATCGGAGTGGCGACTATGTAGAGAAATATGTTATGCGTATGCGTATCTATGTTAGTAATTGTTACAAATAAAAAAATGTTTATTTTCACTGTGGTTTTAATTTCGTGACCGATTGGACCTTGAAAAAAATAACCCTGGTATATTATACACTGAAAATATTAGTTTCATTAATTTTCATTTATCGGAACTCCTAGTAGCAACCCTTATATTACTCATCCACTTCGCTAAGCTGGAATAAAAATTTGATAAATTAAAAACATGACATGATTAAATACAAATTTATGCTATTTAATTCTTAAAAATTCTAACGTACAGTATTAAAATAATTACCGAAATAATTTGATATGAGTTTGACATCATAGCGATAAGCATGTTCAGAAGTACAATTATATTTATAACAGAGTATGAACCAAACATCAGTAACGCCCAAAATCTTGTAAATTCTTTTATTCCAGTCATCTCAAATGTTACCAAATCGACTAAACCAAAACTAGCCCAAAAAAGAGATTGTGACGCCTCGAATAAACTGTAAAAATAAAAAAATAATAATTAATAAATAATATAAAGGAATAGTAAAATACAAATTTATGTGTAGGAAATAAAATTTCAGTTTATATTACTATATGAGACCGAACTTGGAAGACCTGTTAACTGAACTATGGAAGACCTTGCCCCACCTTAGAATTACTAAAGATGGACGAAGCAGGAGCGATATAAAATGCCGAATAGCACAAGGTAAACGAGCCTTCAGTAAGAAATATAATTTGTTTACATCAAAAATTAATTTAAATGTCAGGAAAAGATTTTTGAAAGTGTATGTTTGGAGTGTCGCTTTATATGGAAGTGAAACTTGGACGATCGGAGTATCTGAGAAGAAAAGATTAGAAGCTTTTGAAATGTGGTGCTATAGGAGAATGTTAAAAATCAGATGGGTGGATAAAGTGACAAATGAAGAGGCGTTGCGGCAAATAGATGAAGAAAAAAGCATTTGGAAAAATGTAGTTAAAAGAAGAGATAGACTTATAGGCCACATACTAAGGCATCCTGGAATAGTCGCTTTAATATTGGAAGGACAGGTAGAAGGAAAAAACTGTGTAGGCAGGCCACGTTTGGAATATGTAAAACAAATTGTTAGGGATGTAGGATGTAGAGGGTATACTGAAATGAAACGACTAGCACTAGATAGGGAATCTTGGAGAGCTGCATCAAACCAGTCAAATGACTGGTTTAACAAAAAAAAAAAACAAATTTTTTTTTTTGTCTTGGTAAGACAAAAAAAAAAACAAATTAAGGGATTAACTTTTTCAAATCATTTCATAGTAGTAGTTGAATAGCTTTCTTTGAGAGTAATGATGTTCAATGTATACCCAACTCCTACAGTACACAAAATGAAGGTATCGTTATAAAATTTAATCTCTTGAATTTCAATTGGTTTGATTGCCGATGAATTAAAGTATGTTTGATTTTGAAAAGAAAGAAAAAGGAAACCGTTTCACTCATTATGTTCCTTTGTAAACCTTTTATGGAACGTTTGTTAATTTAAGATTATAATACGTTATGAAATTCTTGGAAATTAATTAAGGAGTAAATTTGATGTTGTTATACCAGAAAATCTGAATGTTGAATAATCAGGTTCTACAGCTATATATATATATATATATGTAATCCTATTTTAACACGAGTAGATAAAACAAATAAATAAATTAAAATTTTTTATTATTTATTAACATTACTGTTTTATCGAAATATACGTCTAAATAATAATTCATTGAAACGTCAACTCAATTATATATAAAAATTAAAAAGAACGACTGCACACAAACAAGAAATTCGATACGTAATCAATAGCGTACTGAATGTATGTATCCTTAAATCGGTTTTTTACGCTTTAATTTTTTTATGTTTTAATTATATTTTTAATGTAAAATCGCACGCGTGCGCGTACAGATACGAATGAAGCATTAGTAGTACAAATTAGGTAAACTCAGTTGACTGGATGCGTAATTTACACCCGCTTAAATGATTTCATTGAAAATAATTTTAAACTTAATATCATTGACTGAATTAAGGAGATTTTTTTTCAGCTTGACTTCATGTGTTTAGTTACATCATAATTTCTCCTATTTACTTTTTGTCTTCTATAATTATTTTATTTTGTATTAATTATTTTTTCCTGCTACGCTGGTCGAGTTATGCAATTGAAAGTTTTCAATTCAGTCAATTTAAGCTATTTTGAGGCTCATTCAGCAGGGGAATATTTTTAACGATTAAAATATTCAGTAAAATTGATTTAAAATAAATTTAAATCGAAATTAGAAATCTGATGTGGACACCACATGACTTCCTTGTACAGCTATTAAATTACATATATATATATTTTTTTTCTTTTTTTATTAATTATTATTTATTGCAATTTTTTTTTACAATCAGAAGTTAATAATTATTAATAAATCAATATATTTAAATTTAAAAAAAGTTAAAAAAAAAATGAAATGTAGTCGGAATCTCGCCGATGCTCCTTCCCACTGTAAAATCCAAAGATTTCATAAATTAAAATTTTTTTGGGTTATAACTGGAACCAATGAAAATAAGTACAACTTATAGTACATCTTGAAAAGCTCTCAATGAGGGATTATTACCGCAGTTTAGAAAAAGTCCAAAATCCAAACAATTTTTTTGGATTTAAGGCTTTTTTTTGGTCACTTTTGTTGTACTCGACTGCAATCAAAAGGGGGCGTGCACAACCAGATGTTACAACAGTTCTAAATCCAAAATTTGAACATTCTACGGCTAATCGTGTCCGAGGTTTGCGATATACATACGTACGTACGATCGTAGAGACGTCACGCCGAAACTAGTCATAATGGATTCAGAGATGGTCAAAATCGATATTTCCGTTGAAATTTGAAAATCGAAATTTTTCGTGATTACATTACTTCCTTGCAGAAGTAAAAGACAATATTCGATTTTTTTTTAATCTGGAAGGTCTCCTGTCAGGAGGAGGTTATTAAGATATTTTCATGACTTTTTTTGTTTAAAAAAGAAAATACGTTTTGAGCGTTAAAAATTTTAAAATGCGAAAAAATATTTTTTTTCATTTTCAAAGCTCCCATACTCAAGGAAATTCATTCGTGTAAAATTAATTTAAATAAAACTTTTTACTTTCTTGCAGCAAGTAAAGGAAGTATTGTAATCGCGAAACATTTCGGTTTTCAACATCAGCAGAAATATCCTTTTTGATTATCCCTGAATCCATTTTGCCTAGTTTTGGCGTGACATCTATACATACCTATGTATGTCGCATAATTCAAAAAAGATTAGTCATAGAAAGTTGAAATTTTGGATTTACAACTGTTGCAATATGTAATTGTTCACTTCCGCTTTCGATTGCAATGACTGGACCAAAAGAGTCCAAAAAAGCCCAAATCCAAAACATATGGATTTCGAAGTTTTTCTTAACTGCAGTAATAAACTCTCATTGAGTGCTTTTCAACTATATATCATAAGTGGTAATTATTTTCATTGGTTCCAGTGTTATAACTAAATAAAATTTTAATTAATGAAATATTTGAATCTTACAAGGGGAAGGCACATCGGTTCGAATCCGATATCATCTCATTTTTTTTTTACTTTTTTTTTATTGAAATGTATTGATGTGGTAATAATAATTAATTTCAGATTGTAAATAAATTTTCTAATAAATAATTCAATAATATCAATAAAAATAAATATATATATATGAAAAAATATCAGAAGTTATTAATGAAATAAAATTTTATATACTTTTCATAAAAAAAAAAAATGTATATATGTAATTTAATAAGCAACAAGGAAGTTACGTGGTGACCACATCAGATTTTCTAAAAATACAAAGTTATGTACGCCATAATTCTAAATAATATAAGTTGTATTTTTTTAGGAAGGCGGTGAAAATGTATAAGTAACCTTTTTTTTCAACAAATACTAGAGTAAGGGCTGTCAAAAGATGAAAATTTTTGCATTTTAAATGCAATCGGTAATTTGCCTTACGGATTTAAATTAAAAATACATTTTATAGAAATTAAAAAAATATATATTTTTTACCATAAACTATTGGAATGGGCGGGAAAAAAAATATAGTGATTTAAAGGCCTATCCATGGTGTAAAAACCGCGTAATTTTAACAAGATATAGCAAAAAAAAAGAAAGTTATATATAAAGCCATTTTTAATGGGAGGAAAGTGAATACTAAATAAAAATTTTTGGTAATTTTTGATGTCGAAAAAAAATTTTAAATTTGAAAGAAAAATGTTTTGCTTAAGTGCTATATTAAAGATTTGAAATTTTATTTCAGCAGAAACATCCCCTCTCCTTTTTCAAATTTTTACAAAAATTTAATAAATTTTTCCCTCCGTATATAGTACTTGTCTACTAAGTTTGAAGAAAATCGGTCAACGAGGTCCACAGTTATAAGGTCAAAAAACATACGTACATACGGCAAACGTCTTGTCATGAAAGATTTTTGGGATTTGGGGAGCTTTTGAATAAAAGTTTTGGTCACAAATTATTTATAATATATTTAAATTTATATTTTTTCTTAAATCTTCTAACGGCACAGAACTTAAAAAAAAGACCAATTTTTTTAGATTTTTTTTTTTTGTGACCGATTTATATGTTTTCCTGTTACAGCTGCTTTAGCAGTATATATCGCTATAACCGGGACAGGAATATGACGATGACTGCAACGAACAAAAACGTTTTTCTTTTGTTGATTGTTGCCTTGTTATTCGTTTTTGTATGCTTTAGTATTGTAATGATTTTTCTATTTATAATTATGTAATATATATCTCTTTTAATCACGTTAATTCAATTCAAAAAACGTATTGTTATGGGTGTTTGACATGAATTGATCCGTTCCAAGTATTATTGATTTGTAAATGAACAGCAGAGAATTATTGACTTTTACTTTCCCGTCTAGATAACGCTATATCAGAGTTATAGCTTTACAAGGTAAATTATTGTAATCGATCCAATTTGGGCATATGCGGTTTTCATCGGATCTTGTCGTTTTGATAACTAAGGAACCCAAAAAAAACCGGATGGAAATTTTCCGGATAATAATGTTCGTATGTGTGTGTGTTCGGTATTGGCCTCTAAATCACCTTATATCTACAGAAATACTGGACCTATTTTAACCAAACTCGATCGGATTACTTCTATAAATGGGGCATTGATACCATTAAATTTTCAACTTAAAAATCAAGGGTGTGAAGCTGTAGAGCAAGGTACTGTCTCAGTAGCTCGAGATTTCATGTAATTAAGCTCAATTTTTTCTTAGGTACATTTGTTAATGATTAAAAAATAAAAATATTTGCAAAAAAAACTTTTTTAAAAATCGCATCTCTACCCACAAAAATGTTGTTGTAGTCGTCTAATATACTGTGACGTCACAAGAGAACGTTAGAATTAAATAAATAAATAAATAATATTTAAAGTGTAAAAAAAGTTAACTTTTTTACACCAGGTCCCGATCGACTCGGTTCCTGGTGCGTTAAGACTCGCGGCTATACCGGTTGCCGACCGTACAAGTGAAATTTATTTCATGGATGTTGTGAAATTACATTAGTTAGTGCTGACCGTCACCGCTAGTACCGTCACATCCGCGCGACTTAAATACGGTATGCGGGCGCGCTTTAGTTAGAATTATTGAATTAAATAAACGGACAAATATTATATTTAAATAAAATGATAAATATTTTAAATTAAGTTTTTTGTGTAAACCGTGTATCAGAAACAACCCACAGTTGTTAGCTTTTTCTTTACTCTCGTACAGAATTATATAACATTCTTTAAGAAAATGTGTTATGGTGATTTTATAAAATATATTATTTGATTAAATTTATAAATTTAATTTAATAACGTTTATAAATTTATCAGCAAATAGCAAAGAAAATGATAGCGAATACTGCTCGCTTAAGCTGATTGTTTATTTAGTATTATTATTTATTTTTAATTATAATAATTAGAAGTTTGTTAAGTGGATGAAGTCGGCTGGTAATTAGATCTTCGTGCTGTAACAGTGTCAACAGATTTTTACCCCTTTTTTTTATCTGTTGTCAAGTATCTTATTTCTAAAACTTCTTTGTTTTAAAACTAATAATTTACACTTAATATTATTATGCATTATCAAACTTTTATTTTAACATTCGTTCATTTTAGAATAGCATTTTTGTTTATCTTAATTAATGCATTACTGTAATTTATTTAGGGTATTAGGAAAAGAATAATAATTATTATTATGATTTATTAAATTTGTCGTTCTGAATTTCTGTTGTATTATCATTTTTATTTCAGTTTGCTTTAAATATCAGTTTATTATGTTTTACAAAGCGGGTGTTAAGTAACTCCTATTTTTAAATCTGTACTTCTTTAAAATATAACGGGTATCCTAAAAAGAACTCCGCAGTTTTAAATTAAATTTACTTTATTCCATTTAGAATTACAAATTTATGTGTTTTATTACATGAAAATACAAAAAATATAGTTTTTTTACCTCTTATTGTAATTCATTATGGACATTTTTAACCCTGCACACGTCATACCGATAATCTATCTTATTCCACACTCTCGCGAGCATGTCTCCTGAAATTGTTTCCACGGCTTCTATTATTTTTTGGCGCACATAGTACCAGTTTGTCGGTATACAGTGTCTTTTACGTAGTCCCAAAATAAGAAATCTATCAGCGTCAAATCAGGACTTCACGGTGGCCGAACCTTCTGTGCCTATTCGGCCTTCAGGGACCCTGTCGTTAGGCGTTTGTTAGTCGTTAGTATTTGTTGTTTTGCCTGTTGTTGGCGTTTGCTATTTGAGCGTTGTTAATAACAAACTGTAAACGAAAACCAATCGGTGTGACAGCACGTTTTGTTCGTTTTAATTCCACCGTAATAGACAAATTTACAAATTCTATAGGAGAGATGTACTAAAGTGTATAGGCGAGCAGTATAATGACGTAACCAATATTTTTGTATTCACCGGGTTAAGCTTGTGCATTTACTGTTGCTGGTAAATCTTCAGTCGACTTATCTTTACTACTTAAATGTTTAAATTTATAACCGCAGGACCACATAAACCGGTGATAAATGAACCACATTCTTCACAACTTCCGCAGAATGTAGAGGGATTCCATCATATTAGGAAATTAGGTCCTCTCTATTTTCAGTTTGCAGAAACACAAAGTTTTCTTACATGTCCGAGAATGCTATGACCCTAATAGTCTGCTCGTGAAAATAATTGGCCCAAAAATTCAATTTTGCACGATATCACAACAGACATTCATTTCACAGGAGAGTTCAACCGATTTACATGGATTTTTTGAGTCCCATACTCGATAATAATGGCGACTCACCACTCCATGAACGTGAAATGTTGCTTCATCAAACATTTCAAAGGAGATTTCAAATGTAATATAATATGGTCATTATAGAATGAATTCTTTGTTGCTTAAATTTATTTAATTTCAGGGAAGAATTGCGGTTAATAAGCATGCAGTTCAATCGCTTGCGAACGATATCGGTATGAATGACAGTATATATACAGTTATATATACAGCTATATCGACAGTATGTATGACATACTGTCCACGATATGTTTACTTTTTTTCCTGTTTAGCCTCCGGTAACTACCGTTTAGATAATTCTTCAGAGGATGAATGAGGATGATATGTGTAAGAGTGTAAATGAAGTGTAGTCTTGTACATTCTCAGTTCGACCATTCGTGAGATGTGTGGTTAATTGAAACCCAACCCACCAAAGAACACCGGTATCCCCTTCTAGTATTCAAATCCATGTAAAAATAGCTGGCTTTACTAGGACTTGAACGCTGTAACTCACGACTTCCAAATCAGCTGATTTGGGAAGACGCGTTCACCACTAGACCAACCCGGTGGGTTGATATATTTACTTGACGACTAACATTATAACTGAATGTTTTTGAATAATGTGGAAACGTAATCGAATTCTTTCTGAGATTTCGGTATGTTTTAGGCTTATCCGATGAATTTCCTTCAAAAAACTTTCGGTTTCCTTAATGAAACATCAGCTTTATTCGCAGACAAGTGTGGTTAGCGGTGTTGAAAACCCGTTCTGAATCTCAGCGCAAAGGAATCATTTTGTTTCACTATTTTAATGCCCGGGCTCACATAGCTCAAATAATTCGAGAAACAAATTTCATCGGAAAATACTATCTCAACCCACAAACAGTCCTGACTTGGCCCCATTATATTTCCATTTGTTTTGTCCGCTTGAGCAGCCGTTAGGTGGTAAGAAGTTTAATGGTAATGTCAGTGAAAATGTTCTACACTGGCTTCGACATCAAGAAAGATTTTTTTTTAAAGTAGGGATAAATAAGCCGATTCATAGATGGAATAAGTGTTGTCTTAATGTTGCTGAAGTCACAACTGTTAAAACTATTTTACCTCCACAGCTATTTGTTTCTTTAATAATTAAACGACCGTGGTAGTAAATTCATAGCTGATATCCATCGAGCGATTCAAGTGACATGTTTACCAACTACTAAGGTGAGTTACATTTGATTTTATAAAAACAGTTGGAATACAACGTTTTCTTTTTCTGTTTAGCTTTCGGGACCATCATAAGGTATTACTTCAGAGGATAGTATGTATGAACGTAAATGAAGTGTAGTTAACTGATATCCGGCCAGCAAAGAACACCGGTATCCACGATCTAGTATTAAAATTTGTATAAAAGTAATTGCCTTTACTAGGATTTGAAACTTAAAACTCTCGATTTCGAGATCAGCTGATTTTGATTTGCGATGACGAGTTCATCACTAGAGGGTTAGTTGGAATAGTAATAAGATATACTATTTAACCACTGCCCCTTTGAGTGACAAATAAGGTGGTTACACAGTTCGACTTCTACTCCTCAAACAATTAGCATATTCAGATCTAATTACTTCTTACTAGAGGTGAAAACTGTAAGAGACGAAAAGGTTATACATTATTGAATCAGATAATTCAGCGTTTAGATTTCAGTAATAATGTATTAAGGTTAAAAGATCACTATAAAACAATAAAGAAATGTAGAATAGCATTTCAAATAATCTATAACTAAACTACATTGTTCTATTTACAAATATAAAAAGCTACAAAATTTGAATTCAAAATATATATTTTGACTAAATATTTTACGTTATTCTATTTTAGACGGAAGAAGAAAACAAAGAAATGTGTGACTTTTTTACATTTTATTATGTGCTTTTGTAACGCATTCTCTTGGGAGAATGAATTGGTTGTACACAGACCAGCTACTGTACACTGTTTATTCTCTAAAGGGAAAATTCTTTTTGACAATTTTCCCTTTTTATTATTATTAAATATTTATACTGTTCTATTATAGTACTGTTGTTGTTATTATAACTAAAATTTTACATATTCGTTTACTTCTAATAAAGTTATAATATTGCGTCCCATCCATTAGATTGCATACACAACCGTCTGTTTAGTTAGTCTGAGAACTTGCATAATATCCTGTGTTTTAAGTTTTTGACACAATTTTAAATTTATTTATATTATATAATGCAACAATTTCCTTTCATTTTATATTTTATTCTATTTAACATTTTGGTAATTGTTTTCTTTTCTCTTATTTCTTGTTATATTCGTTTCTATTTTATTCATATTATTTTTTTTTTTGCTACTGTAAAATACAAACGCCTTGATTTTGCCTATTTCTATCTTTCTCTCTCTTTGGTCTCCGGAAAGATAGATTTTAAAATCAATTCGTTTCGCATCGTTCACATTATTTTTCCATATATGCTATCTATTTTTATTATTATTTTAATAAATATCAAAAGTATTCTGAAATACTTCATCTTGTATTGTTTTTATTGATAGTTATTTAACATTTGACATGTATTTAAGTTATCTATAAAATCATTATAGATTTACTATAATGATTTACTATTTATTATCTCCGGTACTTTTTAATCTTTACATGGATCTAGCAGTTAATGATGTTAAAGAACAATTTAGATTCGGAGTAACAGTACAAGGTGAAAAGATAAAGATGCTACGATTTGCTGATGATATAGTAATTCTAGCCGAGAATAAAAAGGATTTAGAAGAAACAATGAACGGCATACATGAAGTCCTACGCAAGAAATATCGCATGAAAATAAACAAGAACAAAACAAAAGTAATGAAATGTAGTAGAAATAACAAAGATGGTCCACTGAATGTGAAAATAGGAGGAGAAAAGATTATGGAGGTAGAAGAATTTTGTTATTTGGGAAGTAGAATTACTAAAGATGGACGAAGCAGGAGCGATATAAAATGCCGAATAGCACAAGCTAAACGAGCCTTCAGTAAGATATATAATTTGTTTATATCAAAAATTAATTTAAATGTCAGGAAAAGATTTTTGAAAGTGTATGTTTGGAGTGTCGCTTTATATGGAAGTGAAACTTGGACTATCGGAGTATCTGAGAAGAAAAGATTAGAAGCTTTTGAAATGCGGTGCTATAGGAGAATGTTAAAAATCAGACGGGTGGATAAAGTGACAAATGAAGAGGTGTTGCGGCAAATAGATGAAGAAAGAAGCATTTGGTAAAATATAGTTAAAAGAAGAGACAGACTTATAGGCCACATAGTAAGGCATCCTGGGATAGTCGCTTTGATATTAGAAGGACAGGTAGAAGGAAAGGATTGTGTAGGCAGGCCACGTTTGGAATATGTAAAACAAATTGTTAGGGATGTAATATGTAGAGGGTATACTGAAATGAAACGACTAGCACTAGATAGGGAATCTTGGAGAGCTGCATCAAACCAGTCAAATGACTGAAGACAAAAAAAAAAGAAAAGAATAACCTTTAATCGATGGTTCAGCAATAAGTAGTTAAATACAGATGCTAAGTTATATTTCGATTCGATATAATGATAGATATTTTCACACGTAAATAAAGACATTTTAGATTAATTTTTTATTCACTATTTATTTTTATTATTTGTTTGTTGACAGATATAATTTTCATTTAATTATATTATATATATAATAAAATGTATAATTATAAAAATATATAACAATTTGTTACAATGTATAACGTAATTATTTTATCATTATACGGGAACTTTTACAGGGAACTCTGTACAAGAGTACACTTTCATTACATATCGTACAAATCTATCATCTCGTTGGAAGAGGGATTGTTTATTGTTCACTAGTTGAAAAGATATTGTAGCATTAGGAAATAAAAATTTGTTATAAATGAACTGCCGCTAAATTTGTAAATTGTGTTTATATATATACGAAGTGCGACAATAAAGTAATGAGACTGAGGTGAAAAAAAATGTTGCTTACCGTTTTAGTCATGTTTAGTGTTGTCTCCTTCAAAGTAGCTCCCCTCTGATTGCACACACTTATTCCAGCGCTTCTGCCATTGATGGTAACATTTCTGGAACTCATCTTCTGTAATATCCTCCAAGACCCTCGTCACAGCTTTTTGGACATCTTGTGTTGTTTGAAAATGGTGTCCCTTGACCGCCATTTTAACTCTTGGAAATAGAAAATAGTCCCACGGAGCGATATCTGGTGAATAAGGTGGCTGTGGTAGTACTGAAATTTGTTTTGAGGTTAAAAATTGCTGTACTGACAGAGCAATATGGGATGGCGCAAAATCGTGATGCAGAATCCAATTTTCAGCGATGTTGGCACAGACACGAAGAACTCGTTTACGAAGTCTTTCTAAAATTTCTTTGTAGAAATATCGGTTAACTGTTTGTCTAGGAGGCACCCACTTTTTTATTAACAATTCCCTTGGAATCGAAGAAGCGCACAAGCATGCATTTCACTTTTGACTTTGACATGCGAGCTTTTTTTGTTCTGGGTAATCCCTTTGAGCACCATTGCGAACTTTGGCGTTTTGCCTCTGGATCGTATTGAAAAAACCAATCTTCATCATCAGTGATAACACGGCTCAACAAATCTGGATTGATTTCCGTTTGCTCTAACAGATCGGCTGCCACATTTTCCCGTGTTTCTCGCTGTTGTTGTGTGAGATTTTTGAGGACCATTTTTGCACAAATCTTTCTCGTACCAAGATCCTCAGTTAATATTAGACGAACCGTTTCTCGATCGATGTTGAGTTCTTCTGCAATCATTTTTCACGGATAATCTTGATCAGATCGTACGATTTCACGCACCCTGGTCAAGTTGACATGTGTCCGTGAGGTTGATGGTCGTCCACTGCGGTCTTCATCTTCAACATTCGTTCTGCCTTCGCTAGAAATTTTATGCCACCGAAAAAGCTCTTGACATAACCTCCTCTCCAAAAGCCTTCTGAAGCTTACCGTAAGTCGTCGTCGCGTTTTCACCCAATTTAACACAAAAGGAAATGGCATACCGTTGCGAAAAATTTTGCGGTTTCATTTCTGTGATGAGAGACACAAACACGTGTTCACTTATTAGAGCACAACTCACGACTGAGCAGTTGCATCAATGTACCGCTTGGACTAGAAGTAGCTTATAGACCAAGGTCAAAGATGGTG
Source organism: Lycorma delicatula (assembly GCF_047948215.1). Taxonomy (NCBI): domain Eukaryota; kingdom Metazoa; phylum Arthropoda; class Insecta; order Hemiptera; family Fulgoridae; genus Lycorma; species Lycorma delicatula. The sequence continues at coordinate 45,353,812 of NC_134465.1, forward strand.
TGCCCACGCAAGCTGCAGGGTTGCCACATCTTGCAAAGAAAAATCAGTCTCATCACTTTATTGTCGCACCTCGTATATACATATATATATATATATATATATATATATATATATATATATATATATATATATATATATATATATATGTATATATAATATGTAAGAGAATTTTGTATGTGTGTTGTCACTTGAGGAGCTTAGAATTCTAAGTGAAACGTACTGTATTTAATTTATAAATTTGTGTAGTTGATTGGTTAACCCAAGAGATTAATAAAAATAATATTTTTAAATAAAATATGTCTTTCTACTATATTTAATTTTATCCAATCAAGAGAAAAATAAACAAATTACATTTAAGTTAATATTCATATATATATATATATATATATATATTATAATAATAATAAATATTGAAATATATACTGACTTCGTAAATCTTCTCCAAACTGAACATGCTCTATCTTGGTTGTCAAAATCTGGTAACCCACCTGGTAAATGATAACACTTCGCTCTTTCTAAATCCGAATAATACCACAGTAATTGATTTAAACCTGTTACGAAAATAAAAAAGTAGTATTGATTAGTTTTTTTTATAATAGGTAAACTAACATTAGTGTCATGTATATAATACACATCTATTGGAATCATGAGATCCGTTTCTGGTACACTTCGTTTACAATATGTCTGAGAAGTTTCCATACTCCTAAATAAATATGTATATTGTAAACTTTATTTGTGCTTTATTAGGGACTGATCATGACATCAATCAAAAAGATTTATGTGGAAAAATCTACTTTCATTTTATCTCTGTCCGCCATTTTTTTATTCTGTTTTTTTTTTGTCTTCAGTCATTTGACTGGTTTGATGTAGCTCTTCAAGATTCCCTATCTAATGCTAGTCGTTTCATTTCGGTATACCCTCTACATCCTACATCCCTAACAATTTGTTTTACATATTCCAAACGTTGCCTACCTACACAATTTTTTCCTTCTACCTGTCCTTCCAATATTAAAGCGACTATTCCAGGATGCCTTAATATGTGGCCTGTCTCTTCGTTTAGCTATATTTTTCCAAATGCTTCTTTCTTCATCTATTTGCCGCAACACCTCTTCAATTGTCACTTTATCCACCCGTCTGATTTTTAAGATTCTCCTATAGCACCGCATTTTAAAAGCTTCTAATTTTCTTTTCAGATACTCCTATCGTCCAAGTTTCACTTCTATATAAAGCGACGCTCCAAACATATACTTTCAAAAATCTTTTCCTGACATTTGAATTCATTTTTGATGAAAACAAATTATGTTTCTGACTGAAAGCTCGTTTCGCCTGTGCTACCGGCATTTTATACCGCTCCTGCTTCGTCCATCTTTATTAATTCTACTTCCGAAATAACAAAATTCTTCTACCTCCATAATTTTTTCTCCTCCTATTTTCACATTCAGCGGTCCATCTTTGTTATTTCTACTACATTTCATTACTTTTGTTTTGTTCTTGTTTATTTTCATGCGATAGTTCTTGCGTAGTACTTCAACCATGCCATTCGTTGTTTCTTCTAAATCCTTTTTACTCTCGGCTAGAATTACTATATCATCAGCAAATCGTAGCTTCTTTATCTTTTCACCTTGTACTGTTACTCCGAATCTAAATTGTTCTTTAACATCATTAACTGCTTGTTCCATTTGAAGATTAAAAAGTAACGGGGATAGGGAACATCCTTATCGGACTCCCTTTCTTATTACGGCTTCTTTCTTATGTTATTCAATTATTACTGTTGATGTTTGGTTCCTGTAAATGTTAGCAATTGTTCTTCTATCTCTGTATTTGAACCCTAATTTTTTTTAAATGCTGAACTTTTTATTCCAGTCTACTTTATCGAATGCCTTTTCTAGGTCTATAAATGTCAAGTATGTTGGTTTGTTTTTCTTTAATCTTCCTTCTACTATTAATTTGAGGCCTAAAGTTGCTTCCCTTGTCCCAATACTTTTCCCGAAACCAAATTGGTCTTCTCCTAACACTTCTTCCATTCTCCTCTCAATTCTTCTGTTTCTTCAATAAAAATTTTTATCTTAGAAACGGATCGAGATACTTTTAACTACATTTGATCTATATGACCCGACATCTTTTACAAAAAAAGTAAGTGAAAATTTTTACTTTTTAAAAATCCCAAAATAGTGGCCATAAAAACTTTTTTATTCATTAACAGCTAAGTAAATAATATTTTTTATCGAATTATGCTTTTTTTTTAGATAAAATATTGAGATTTTCATTATGAATAAAATGGCATCACTTGATAAACAATTTATTTACACAGCAGGAAAAGGTTAATACCCACTCTTTATTTACACGGCAGCGACAGGTTTATATCTACTCACACTTAAGCTAAATGAATTAGCGTGCAAAAAATGTCATTTGATCGGAATTCGAACCCGGGAACTTCAGATGAAACACTAAGACGCTACCACTACGACACGGAGATCGGCAATTGAGATATGACTAAAATTGTTAAAGTGGATTGCAGTTAATGTATAAAAACAAACATTAAATTGTAAAACTGCATATTATAAGACAGATTTAACTATAAAATCCAGACTGGTATTTAAAAATGACTGGATTTAAAAATTAGAAAGAATCGTTTAAAAAAAATTAAATAAACAATGTTGAAAATATAAAGGGCAATAATAAAGATATTTAAAATGTAATATTACTGGAGTAAAAATTAGAAGGGTAAACAATATTCGAATTAAAGTCTTAAAACTAATAGAATAAAAGAGAAGTTACACAAAATCTTGTTAAGTGAGGAACTAAGTATTTGGGTAATATATTAATAATACAAAATAATTAAACATTATTTTAACCACCTTACTAGCAAAAAAGATATATGTTCTCAAAATTTTTCGCGGTTTTTTCAAACCATTATCAGGAGATTAAAAATATTATACTCGAAAATTAAAATGAGTACACAGTGATGACTGTTTGAATGTCAACAGTATACTGAAGGCAGTATTGTGAATTCTAGTGGAATAAAATATAATTAAAGGAAACCATGTTATCAAATTTGATATTTTAGTTGTGTATAATTAATTATCTCTTTATATCTATCTATATTTAGGACATTTTTAAATAATTTATCTTCTTCTAAAAAATTGTTGTTCATTAATTAAATTTTTATAGTTATTATTCAGAGTGATTCAGGAGGATAGGGCAATATTTTGACAACTCATTCTAGAGGCTAAAAATAAGAAAAAAGTTCATATAAACATAGGTCCGAAAACGCTTCGTTAGCGAGGTATACAGGGTGAAAGATTTCGTCCGAGTTTCAGTTCCTTGGGGGTAAATTAAGGCTTTCTGAAATTCTGGGAAGGTCAATTAAGGGGCAAATTCAATTGTTTCTTATGGTTTTTGAGCTAGGAAATTGAAAAAAATAGGTCCCAGAACTGTATATCTCTTAGTTTCTAAGATATCTCATGTAAAACGCCAAAAATAGGGTCAAAAAACACATTTTTTTACGTTTGACGTACAATAACGTTGTTAAATTGGCAATAAATCATACATTTTTTAAACATAAATTGTAGAGAATTTAATTATAAGAAGATTGATGTAAATAATGTCAACAGAAAACAAATAAAATTTTAAACATGTCGACTTTTATTAACAACAAAACCAACGAAAACTTAGAAGAAAATGTTACAAAAAAAGAAAACAGATGTGTCTAGTAACCCACCGAGTTGGTCTAGTGGTGAACGCGTCTTCCCAAATGAGCTGATTTGGAAGTCGAGAGTTCCAGCGTTCAAGTCCTAGTAAAGCCAGCTATTTTTACACAGACTTGAATACTAGATCGTGGATACCGGTGTTCTTTGGTGGTTGGTTTTCAATTAACTACACATCTCAGGTATGGTCGAACTGAGAACGTACAAGACTACACTTCATTCACAGTCATACATATCATCCTCATTCATCCTCTGAAATATTATCTAAACGGTAGTTACCGGAGGCTAAACAGGAAAAGAAAGATGTGTCTAGTAGGTACAATAATTTTAGACCTACGGAAAACAAGTTGGCAACACTGCCTTTTTTCATCACAATTTCTTTAAATACTACTCAATGTTGTCAGTTAATTGTGGCAATGTGTTAAATTATCTTTCGCTGATCAATCGGGTTTGCAGTATTACGTCGAATTCTTATCGTAAAAATTTCAGAAAACTGTTAAGAAATATAATTTTGTATTCATTTTACAGTGCATAAAAATCAAGTCTGTTAAAAAAATTGAAATTCTGTTTAGTTTTGTTTTGAAAAATGCCGCGTATCTTCATTTATGCCGACGTGATTTTCATCTATGGATTTTGCAATGGAAGTGCTGCGGCAGCGGTTATGGAATATCGACATAGGTATCCTGGTCGTATTGTACCAAATCGTAAAGTATTTATTAGAATTTTTAATAATCTTCGTGAGAACGGAACGCTTTTCAGCGCTCATATTTCATCTGAATGACAAGCAAATCATGCTGATGAAGATGAAAACATTCAGCAGATGGTTCAACGTAGTCCTGCAACGAGCACACGATTAATTGCTATACGGCTCAATATTTCACAAAGTAGAGTATAGAGGACATTAAATAATAATAATGGATTGCATCCTTTTCATATTCAGAAAGTGCAACATCTCCAGCCTGGTAACTACGCCAGCCGGCTGCAGTTTTGTCTACGGGTTAATAGGAATCAACATTTAATTCTATTTATACTATTTTCGGATGAAGCTACTTTCACTCGTAACGGAATAAATAACACACAGAATGCGCATCAGTGGTCTGATGAAAACCCACATGCTACGGTGGAAAAAAATATCCAGCAACGATTTTCAATGAATGTTTGGTGTGGTATCATAGATGACCAATTAATCGGTCCTTTCATACTATAACATCGTGTCACAGGGAGAAATTATCTGGAATTTTTACGTAATGAATTTATTATATTGCTTGAAAATATCCCCTTAACAAAATGAATTGAAATGTATTACCAACTTGATGGAGCTCCTACACATTTTACATTTCCATAACCATACATTTCAGTAACCATAAGAAACAACTGAATTTGCCCCTTAATTGACCTTCCCAGAATTTCAGAAAGCCTTAATTTACCCGGAGGAACTGAAACTCGGGCGAAATCTTTCACTCTGTATAACTCGCTAATGAAGCGTTTTGGAACCTATGTTTATATGAAGTTTTTTCTTAGTTTTAGCCTCTAGAATGAGTTGTCAAAGTATTGCCCTATCCTCCTGAATCACCCTGTACGTATATATGAATATTTTCCTAAGTTATGGGCATTAAAATAATTGTAGGAAATAAAAGTATTTTTATTGTGTGTATGACCATTGTCTAAGATATGTTTAGTAAAATTAGAATTTTCGGTTTGTTATTTTTTAACAGTATTAATGTGTTCTTTTGCGCGTACGGAAAATTTTCCCGTATTTAAGAAATTTATATATTAATTTATTCAGATTTTGCTTTTTTTTTTAATAGCGGGTTAAATAGAAGATAAAAAAACGTAAATGGATAGAGAAACATTAGAATAACAGGTAAGTCATATTGTAGAATTCAAAAAATTTGTTGAGTATAATATATCAGTAAAGAACAGAAAAGATTTTAGAATAAAATAAAACTATTTAAGTGACAAATTTAAAAAAAAAAAAAAAAAATTAATATTATTAAAAATATTCAACTCAAAAATTAGTGAAAATTTAGGGTATTTTTTTTTAAATTCTGAACTATATTTACGTCTTTCATTTAGCCTGATCAGATGCTTTAAACAATTTCTATTGTTTTTTTTTATTCTCATTAAGACACCAATACGTTTTACGTGAAAATCGTGTTTTTTTTTAAGAAATTATTTTTTTGTGGGCGTATTTATATTTAAAAAAGGAAATATAAAACAAAAAAAAAAACATAAGCGAATAAATTTAAAAAAAGAGAAAAAATTATATAAGAAATACACTAAAAATTAGTTATTTTGCAGTTGTTTACAGTACTCAACAGTTAAATATTAATCAGGAGTTATTTTTTTAATTTCACCCTAGTTCTAAAAAATTAAATGTAGAAAGAATTGAAAACGTATTTTTTTTTTTTTTTTTTTTTAGAGAGCATTAAAAGATTTAAATGGCAGAAAGGCTCCTGGAATAGATGGAATACCTGTAGAATTACTGCGCAGTGCAGGGGAGGAGGCGATTGATAGATTATACAAATTGGTGTGTAATATTTATGAAAAAGGGGAATTTCCATCAGACTTCAAAAAAAGTGTTATAGTTATGATACCAAAGAAAGCAGGGGCAGATAAATGTGAAGAATACAGAACAATTAGTTTAACTAGTCATGCATCAAAAATCTTAACTAGAATTTTAAACAGAAGAATTGAGAGGAGAGTGGAAGAAGTGTTAGGAGAAGACCAATTTGGTTTCAGGAAAAGTATAGGGACAAGGGAAGCAATTTTAGGCCTCAGATTAATAGTAGAAGGAAGATTAAAGAAAAACAAACCAACATACTTGGCGTTTATAGACCTAGAAAAGGCATTCGATAACGTAGACTGGAATAAAATGTTCAGCATTTTAAAAAAATTAGGGTTCAAATACAGAGATAGAAGAACAATTGCTAACATGTACAGGAACCAAACAGCAACAGTAGCAATTGAAGAACATAAGAAAGAAGCCATAATAAGAAAGGGAGTCCGACAAGGATGTTCTATATCTCCGTTACTTTTTAATCTTTACATGGAACTAGCAGTTAATGATGTTAAAGAACAATTTAGATTCGGAGTAACAGTACAAGGTGAAAAGATAAAGATGCTACGATTTGCTGATGATATAGTAATTCTAGCCGAGAATAAAAAGGAATTAGAAGAAACAATGAACGGCATAGATGAAGTCCTACGCAAGAACTATCGCATGAAAATAAACAAGAACAAAACAAAAGTAATGAAATGTAGTAGAAATAACAAAGATGGACCACTGAATGTGAAAATAGGAGGAGAAAAGATTATGGAGGTAGAAGAATTTTGTTATTTGGGAAGTAGAATTACTAAAGATGGACGAAGCAGGAGCGATATAAAATGCCGAATAGCACAAGCTAAACGAGCCTTCAGTAAGAAATATAAGTTGTTTACATCAAAAATTAATTTAAATGTCAGGAAAAGATTTTTGAAAGTGTATGTTTGGAGTGTCGCTTTATATGGAAGAGAAACTTGGACAATCGGAGTATCTGAGAAGAAAAGGTTAGAAGCTTTTGAAATGTGGTGCTATAGGAGAATGTTAAAAATCAGATGGGTGGATAAAGTGACAAATGAGGAGGTATTGCGGCAAATAGATGAAGAAAGAAGCATTTGGAAAAATATAGTTAAAAGAAGAGACAGACTTATAGGCCACATACTAAGGCATCCTGGAATAGTCGCTTTAATTTTGGAAGGACAGGTAGAAGGGAAAAATTGTGTAGGCAGGCCACGTTTGGAATATGTAAAACAAATTGTTAGGGATGTAGGATGTAGAGGGTATACTGAAATGAAACGACTAGCACTAGATAGGGAATCTTGGAGAGCTGCATCAAACCAGTCAAATGACTGAAGACAAAAAAAAAAAAAAAAAAAGGTTTCTGAAGTGGATTTAATTTCGTTTTATATCTTATTTTTCCTTGTTGCTTAATTCCTTTTTTTTTGTACAAAATATTTAATTTAGTTTGGTTATCGTCGTATCAAGTAGTCATTTTTTTAAATTTAAATTTAGTTTGATAGAAATGTTCAGTTTAAAACTCTTAGAAGATAATTTATTACGATTAAATATTTGTATAAACTTTAGCGAATATTTAATTGGTTGCTATAATTCAAAATATTTTATTTTTTTCTGAAAGATTTGTTTTTTTTTTTGAAAGATTTTTCTCTTTGAAAATACTTTTCAAGAAATTAATGAACTTCCAATTATATCTGTTTGAAGGAGATAGATAAAATTTATCTTTTTTTCAATAAGTTATGATATTAAATGAAAGCGTGATTTATTCGCTTGGTTACTTTAAGTACGGTCAATTAAATGTAAATATCAGTCAGTAATCTTTAATTTTTAAAATACATATTATACTGTTATTTAAAAAATAACAAAACTTACCGCATCCAAAAGCAAATAACACGAGTGTATAAATGATTAAAAATTTGATAATATCGATTATCATTCTTCCTAATGATATTTGAAGCGGCCCAAGATGAGGATTTACGCTGAATATGTGAACCAATTTCAGAAAACTATAAAATAAAAAAATTAACTTATTATTAATGAAAACGATTCCAAACAATATTAATGGAACAGTGGTGGAGTTTAACATAAAAATAACTAATAACCAAAAATACTTAATTTTTATAAAAACCAACTTACATTTAATTGTTAGTTACATTAAAACAATTTAAAATTAGTAACGACTTTGATTGCTAATGAGACTATAAATAAAAGTATTAAAAATATATATATATATATATAAATGCAATATATGAAATTATAAGGGGAACCAAACGACAAGCCCAAAAAAACTTGATTCAGCAAATAGAAGAAAGTTCCAAGAAAACTAATTTCCGAGACTATTATAAAATTTTTGGTCAGGCTCTTCAAAGATATGAACCACCCACCCTTATGCTGAGAGGAAAAAAAGGAAATATGGCCCACACCAATAAAGAAAATGCTGAAATTTTGGCAGAAACCTTCAATAGACTCCTCAACTGTGACGACCCCCCCAGAGCTTTTTGAGATTGACACTGAAACTCCAGTTAAAACTTTACCAGTAAATATCAACCCACCAACAATTCAAGAAGTTCTCGCAGCCTTAAATGAAATAAAAAACTACAAAGCAAGCGGAGAAGACCAGCTTTTCGCAGAACTCTGGAAACACTCATCAGTTTATTCAGTCAAAACTTCCCTACATCTATGCCTCGTGAAAATATGGAACGAAGAAAAACTTCCAGAACACTGGACCACAGCCCTCATCCATCCATTACATAAAAAAGGGGATAAAACTAATCCGGAAAACTACAGAGGCATATCTCTCCTGGATTGCACATACAAAATCCTGTCGAGAATCATATACAACCGATGCAAAGACCAACTTGAACTGGAACTTGGGGAATACCAAGGGGGATTTAGGCCATGGAGAGGTTGCCCGGAGCAAATAATATCCCTAAAACTTATGATGGACTTATATAAAAGACGGAAAAAACAACTAATAATCACCTTCGTCGACTTTAAAAGGGCCTATGATTGTATACACCGACCATCCATGCTGAATATTCTGAGAAACCTGGGCCTTCACCCTAAACTCGTAAACATGATAAAATTAACTTTAACCAATACCCAGTCCAGAGTGAAATTCAGAGGTGAACTCTCTCAACCCTTCTACATAAAAACTGGATTGAGGCAAGGAGACGGCCTCTCACCACTCCTTTTTAACTGCGCCCTCGAATTTGTCATGAGAAAATGGTATGAAATAAATCCCAAAAATATAAAAGTGGGTACTAAGAAAAACTCCATCACACTAAATTGCCTAGGATTTGCAGATGACCTCGCTCTTTTAACAAATAATATTCAAGAAGCCAAAACACAAATCATGAGCCTTCAAAACCTAGGACAAAAGATAGGGCTTCATATCTCTTTCGAAAAAACTGAACTAATGCCCATAGATCCTCTGGTAATAGAGCACATTACGGTAAACAATCAGAAAATTAAAATAGTAAAACAATTTAAATATCTAGGGGAAATAATAACTTATAATTTAAATGAAAAAGTGACATGGCAAAACAGGACAAATAAAATGATTAAATCCCAAAAATTAACTTGGTCAACATATAACAAAAAATGCCTTTCTGCTAAAACAAAACTTAAACATTATAAAACTGTAGTACAGCCAGAAGTCACCTATGGAAGCGAGACCCTTTTCAAAATCACTCAGAAAAACCGAATTGAAAAAATTCTGAAAATAGAGAGGAGAATTATCAGAACGTGTATCAATAAAAAACACCAAAAAGAAGGCCAATGGTGGATTGTGCCAAATGAGGTGGTGTATCGAGAAATAGAGCCTGTTACTGATACTATGCGGAAAAAAAGAATCTCTTTCTTTGGTCATCTCATAAGGACACCGGAAACAAGACTGTCAAGAAATATCATTGAAAAGCTCTGGTTCCAAAAGCTAGAAGTAGGATGGATCAAAGAAATTAGAGAAGATATGAAAGAATTGGGAATTTCCCTGACTGACCTACAGAATAAAACTGGAAAAATTACAAAGCTAAAAGACAAAAGCATTAGATTTAAACAAAAGACAGACAAACGACAAAATACAACGAAGAGGGTGTTTACGGATGAAGAAAAGAAAGCAAGATCTGAACGAATGAAGAAATACTGGGCAGCTCGAAAGAGTAAAATAACACGCTTTTCTCAGAAAAGATCCAACTAAAATTGACTTAAGTGGTCCCATGTTGGCCGTAAAAGCATAATAATAATAAATGCAATATAATCTTAAACAAATAAAAAGTTGTAGATGTTTTAGTGATTTTTTAGTCCTGTTACCCAATTTTAAATATAATTTAAGAAAGAGAAATTTAGGTGGAATAAAAAAATCTATTTGTTACTTACAAAACAGATGTAATAAAAAGCTATTACTTACATAATTGTTAAAGAATATGCTGAAAATGCCCACCCCTTGCGGTTATACACGCACGGACTCTTTTCGGCATATTATCAGAGAAACCTTTTTAAGAGTTGCATTGGAAATATTCGTGATTAAGTCTGTAATATTGACTTTAAGTTCATCAATAGTGTGAGGATTGTTTTTGAACAAGGCCTCGGACTTAACATAGCCCCACAAAAAGCAGTCAGGAGATGTGAAATCCGGGGACCTTGGAGGCCATAAGCCCTTGCTTATTATTCGATCATCACGGTTTCTCGAGACTTGTGGCATGTAGCACCGTCTTGCTGAAACTAGGAATACCGTTCTTGAGGTTCCAGGAGGGACACAAATTGGCGTACAATATTCCTATATGCTTCACCGTGTACTGTCTGTTCAAAGAATATGCTCCTAGAACTAACCTAATAGCGTGAAAGGTATATGTTTGGTAAATACACCATTAGCTTTTTGTGTCCAGCCGTTCACTTGTCCTAGATTAAACTAAATTGGTAGGCACACCCCTCTATATTACAATATATGACCGTTATAAATATAAAATTTTACATCGTCAACTTAATTCTACCGTTGCCACGCCTAGGTCGCCAGCAAGTTCCTATCCACCATTTATAGCCACTTAGAACTACTGGTCGATGGCCGACCATATTTCAAGAGGGTAGGTTCCTACAGCAACGCGGTAAGAGTCATTCCCTTAGGTAAACTACTGATGTCGATTGAACATCAAAACTGCATCAAAGAACTCCCACACGGTCCGACAATCGTCTCACGCCACATTCGGAAAATCCTAAATCGGATTAAAATCCAAGCAAATAAAGAGCTGATGTTTTAACCGCTTCTGATCTATCAGTGATTGATAAAGTAAGCTTATAATTGGTTAAACATCTGTATCGTAATGAAAATCTGTTTCATAATGATATAGGTTCTATCGCGTAATTCAAACGTTATATACAGACGTAGAAAAAGATTACTCCCATGTACAGACATGCGAGTACATTTTAATTCTTGACAGCCTTAACTTGTACTCAATAATATCCATATAAATATTTCTACATATAAAAGAGAATCTCCTGAATGACTGACTCATAATCAACGTACAGCCAAAACTATTATACAGAGTGATTTTTTAGTCCTGCTACCCAATTTTAAATGTAATTTAAGAAAGGGAAATTTAGGTGGAATAAAAAAATGTATTTGTTACTTACAAAATAAATTTAATAAAAAGCTGTTACTTACATAATTGTTAAAGAATATGCTCAAAATGTCCACCCCTTGCGGTTATACACGCACGGATTCTTTTCAGCATATTAACAGAAACCTTTTTAAGAGTTGCATTCGAAATATTCGTGATTAAGTCTATAACATTGACTTAATGTTCATTGGATTGTTTTGAAGACCTCGGACTATATTTAGCCCCACAAAAAGTAGTCAGGAGATGTGAGGTCTGGGGACCTTGGAGGTCGTAAGCCCTTGCTTATTATTCGATCATCAAAGAACTCTTGCAGAAAATCCACGGTTTCTCGAGACGTGTGCCATGTAGCGCCGTCTTGCTGAAACCAGCAACACCGTTCTTGAGGTTCCAGGAGGGACACAAATTGGCGCACAATATTCCTGAATACTTCACCATTTACTGTCTGTCGAAGAATATGGGTCCGACTATACCATGACGAGATATCGCACACCACACACCAATTTTTTCAGGATGGAAAGATTTGTCTTGTAAAGCGTTAGGATTTTCAATTGCCCAAATTCGACAATATTGACTGTTTACGTAACCATCGAGATGGATCCAAGCTTCATCACTAAAGAACACTGTGTTTAAAAATTCGATTCCGTTATCGTTTGCGTGAGACCTAAAACTACGGCAATATTGCAATCGCTTGTTTAAATCTGGAGGCTGAAGCTCTTGGACTAATCGTACGCGATACGGATACAATTTAAATTTTTTAACGGCTTTCTAAACACTCGAATATGACAATTGGACTTGCGTGGAAACTTTTCGTAAACTTTTCCGTGGAGAATTGAGCAATCATCTTGTTTTTACATTCTCTAAAACGTCATCTGTCAAGCGAGTTGGTCGACCGCTACGTTTTCTATCGCAAACACTAACTGTCTCTCAAATCGGTTTGCTAGCCTAGAAATTGACATTTTTTCTGGCTGAGGAACACCAACAAATTTAATTTGAAATGATTATTTTACACTCGTGCACAATTTTGTAACAAAATATTGTTCAAGAATGAAAACTCGTTCTATGGTAAAAGACATTCTGTTCGTAACACGACCGAAAAACTGCACAAAAGTTTACACAGCTCAAGGAGAATTAACTCACACTGCCGTATCTATACCGGCTGAGTAGTGCTACCAACTTCGCGTCACAAAGAAAATTTCCCTTTCTTAGAAAACAAATTACCAGATACTAACAACTGGGTAACAGGACTAAAAAATCGACTTTGTAATAACATATTCTGTAATAAATTAACACCGCTGAACTGAATTTACTAAATTTAACAGTTTAAAAATTTCTAAAGAGTTCAATTTTCGTTTCAAATAAAACCTTTTATATATAAATATTATAATTGATAATAAATTATTACCGTCAATACCTTTGCTGCTTTCTTATGTTTTAATGATTAACTTAGTTTAGTATTTCAATGTTTGTTATCATTAAAACGAATAAATGATTTTTTTAATATTTTCACATGAATAAATTTTCAATTCTGCTTTTTTACGAATAGTAAAATTGGTTTGTATAATCATCGTTTATATTACTTAATTCTTCTCTCCTTGATTTCTCTCTATCATTCTATGTATGTGTATTTTTATATGTAGCAATAAAATGAAAATTTACCTGAATATCATTCCGGCAGCGAATGCACCTTCTGATAATAACATCGGATCAAATTGATCCCATTCTTCTCGACGGTAATATGGATCTTGACCTCTACTACTTTCCCTCTACAAAAATTAAAAAAGAATTACTTAACTTTTTGATTTTTAATGCGTTAGTATTTTATATTATATTATCTAAAACTATAAAAATCTATCTCAGATTGTAGTAAGTTTATTGAGTATACGGTAAAAATCATTATTTCAAGTTAAATGTAAAATATTTTTGCTAGATCTATTGTTGCGAGATATTTAGTTATAAATTAACAAAAAATAATGGTTAGACCAGTCGTGATAATTGATTATTTTTGCGTTCAAATTACAGTAAGTCGAAGGTTTGTAAGTGAAGTTGAATGATGGGCAGTAGTACTTTTTGCTTTGTCTTTCAGAATATGTTAGAGAGTGGTTGTAGTGGGAGTATATAGTTCAAGATGAGAAATAAATAGTGATTCGTAAGACAATAGTGATTCAATCTTATATAATTTTTTATTAATATTGCTATGTTTATTGAACTTTGGCTGGACTTATTATTGTTTAACACTGCCTACAAACAAACAGTATTTTTTTTATAATAAAAAAAATTGTTCCAACCAAAGACGATGCGTTTGTTAGACAAAGAAACAGCGCTTAGAAATCGTAGTTACTAAATCGTTACGAATGTATTAAAAATTTATCTAATAAAAGTAAAACTGGGAATGTTAAGGTTGGAAATTCAGGGAGGCGTGGCTAATCTTTGTGGAATATTGGTTCATACATTATGAATTTCATAGATGGAGGGAAAAATGATCTGTAGAAAACATAACATTCAGTACACCACACATAATTTAACGAAGAATAAACAAAAAAATAACCATTTTTACCACTCTTATGTTAACTCACTCTTCGACTTTGTGAGATTCATGATACGGAACCTTTCAGGAAAATTTTAAAGCACTTCCGCTTATCCATTCGCTCTGAAATTTTGCAAAGGTTGGAGTGCCACACGTCCCATTCTTTAGGCCATTCATCATGCATATGAAAAAATTGACGAAAATATCAAATTTTTAATTTGAAGCTATGACTTTCACATAATCTTACATATCACCATCAAACCTTGTTGTCAAATCCATTCTTAGATACCGTCCTAAAATGATTTTTTACCTTTTAGTGCGTTTAATTTAAGAGTGGTGTTTTAAACATTTAAAAAAAAATTATTATGTGATTATTTTTCGTCATAAAATAATGAACTATAACCAAAAAGTAGGCACCGGAATGTACCGATCACTAGCGGAAAATCCCGATTCGTTAGTATCAGTTTCTAGAGTTTAAATTTCTAATTTAACTTTCGTTATATCAATTTTCATCATTCGAAAAAAACTTTTTTTACAGAACAGAGAATCAATTTTGGACACCTAATAATCCCATTCTGAGACGCAGCCTGCCAGAAAACCCCCCCAGAGAGCTTAGCTGCGGAGGCGTGCTGTAGGCACGCGCTGCAGCTAGTAAGTGACCCCACAGGTAGTCATCCAAAGGTGTTAGTCAGGCCACCTTGAAACCCAGTTTATAGGTCTGTCACGTCCGATCCATTTGTTTAAATAATTCACATTTAAATTTTTTCTTGATTAATAGAGAAAAGTGTGGAGTTACCTTATCATGCTGGAACATCGGCTTTCTTCTTATCAGTGGAACAATTTCCAATAGAATATGTTTATTCTTTAAGTAAGCGTCTAAATTCTTACGTTTGTACAGGGCCATTCTCGCGAACCGGATGTTTTTGAAGTGGGTTGTACTCGGGCATTCGTGGTGGGAGGGGCACGTGGCTGGTGTCTAACATTTCCTTTGTTCATAGCATTTACATTTTAGTCGTTGAGATGGAGCCGTGGACGCCAGATCAACGCCTGTACGCGTATGACAGTTTTGTGCAAAATGACGAATCCGTAACTGCTGTTCAGCGAGATTTCCGCCGTCAGTTTAATATCCATCGTAATGCAAGTGTCCCTTCTCGTAACACAATATTGCAACGGGTAAACAACCTTCAAACAAGCGGTTCAATATTGAAGAAAAAACCACCGGGTCCTCGACGAACTGCTAGCACTCCGGAGAACATCGAACGAGTAAGGGAAGCCATTGTCAGAAGCCCACGCCGCTCTATTCAGAGGCATTCAGCAGCGCTTCAAATGAGCACAAGTACGGTAAGACGAATTCTACATACAGACCTGCATTTCCATCCTTACAAGATAGCCGTCGTGCAGCAGTTAAACGAGCAAGATTTCACGCAGTGATTACAATTATGTCGACAAATGCTTACCGTTTTTGAAGAAAATGAAAATTTGTTATTGTTAATGAGTGACGAAGCCCATTTTCATCTGAATGGCTTCGTCAACAAACAGAATTGCCGGTATCGGGCAGAAAGAAACACCCTTCGGCTTCACGAGAGACCACTTCATACCCCAAAGGTGACTGTCTGCAATAGGAAAAGTCGGTGTTATTAGACCATATTTTTTTGAAGAAAATGACCCTGCCGTAACTGTAACAGCTGATCGTTACATTGCGATGTTGAATACGTTTTTCATCCCTGAGTTACGAAACCGGGGAATCGATTTTCAAAATGTGTTATTCCAGCAGGATGGAGCTACAGCGCACACAGCGAGGGCAACGATGGCTGTTCTCCGTAACTTGTTTCCGGGACGGATCGTTTCCAGATTCGGCGATATTCCTTGGCCCCCTCGGTCCACCGACTTGAGTAGTTGTGATTTTTTTCTGTAGGGGTTTCTGAAATCGCATGTGTACGGCGATAAACAGCGTACTTTGGAGGACCTAAAGATCGCAATTCGTCATCACGTCACCCAGATTGATGTAGACATGCTGCAAAGAATTGAGGCCAGTTACCGTGAAACGCTAAAACAATGTATTGCCCAAAATGGACATCACTTGCGGGACATAATTTTTCGTTCATGAGTAAGTAACAAATGCTTTGATTTAACAAGTGTTTCAGTACCAGTAAAACTTTTTTAAAGTAAATATTCAATTTTTTATGATTATTTTAAAAACATCTGGTTCCCGTGAATGACCCTGTATTTAGTTAATGTGAACTTTATTCATATCATTTTACTCAGAATTAAATTCTCTACAAGTTTTGTTTAAAACTGTTACTTTAGTTTAGCAATTTTATGCCAAACATAAATAGTATGTACTTCGAACTTAATATTTTGTATTTTACCTCAGATTTCAAGAAAACTACAAGAAAAACAGATCTGGGACCGATTTGTTTCAATTTAACAAGTGAGATTTCATATATAACCATTAAATTTGGGTCGCAAGAATTACAGTCTAGCGTTTACCGAAGGTGCAGAAATTCGGACCAGCCGACACTCGCTAAGAAGCGTTTTCAAACCTTTATTTATATCAACTTTATTCTTTATTTTCACCAATTTCCTGAAAATTTGTTACATTCTTCGTGAATCAGTATTATTTATTTTATATGAATAAATAAATAAATAGGTAAATTGATATGAAATACACAAAACAGAATAAAAATAAATAATAAATTATAGTAAAAAAATAAACCGAAGTAACATTTAAAACGTTCGAAGAAAGAAAAGAAGTCACATGCCGGGAGACAGGCTTTTGCTACCTATAGAAAGACACATATATCCACACTAAGAAAAAGCGCACGGGTGTCTTCGAGAATGTAGTTCTCTCACCCGTTTCTAAAATTCTTTTTCCGACCTGCTCGAAAACTACGCTTGCAAATCTTGTTGTAGAATTAAAACTAAGTTTTTGTACATATATGCTACCACGCATGTATAGTACTTATTAAAAACATACGCACAGCTCAAATATAACGTACTTACTGATTGTTAAACGTACTAAAATATATTTATAATTTGAAAAATCGCTTCCAGAGATTCCTGTCCATTTTCTTATAATTTGGAAGACTCAGATATCATTATTTTTACTATTTGTATAATTTTTTAATAAAATTTAGTTTAAAAAATATAAAATATTTCAAAAACATTTTTTTAAATTACAGTAGAGAAAATATTTATTTTACTTACGTAGACTATAAATATTGACACAACGCGAAGTGTAATCCAAATTGTATAGAACGTATTTGTTATAAAATCAACTATATTCCATAAATCACTAATATATTCCAGTAAACCATCCTGCCATAGAGATCTCATCTCGTTCCATATTATACCTGAAAATGTAAAAGGTATTTAAAAATCTTTAAATATACAGACATTTTTCATTAAAAACATTTCTTTAATATAAAGTTGTGTAAATTTTTGTTCCTGGCCTTATTTACAGAAATTGACTATTTACTCTAAAAGTTTAACTTAAATATATATATATATATATATATATATATATATATATATATAGAGAGAGAGAGAGAGAGAGAGAGAGAGAGAGAGAGAGGGAGTGAGTGGGAGAGAGAGAGTTTAAATGAACACAATTGAAAATTTGATAAAAAAAATTAAAAAAACTGAACCTCACAAATTTTACCTTTCACTTATTCTCCTTTCCCTTTTCCGTTTCCAACTTCTCCGTTTCACCCTTTCCACCCTCACACCTCTTCCAGTTTCCTTTTTACCCTTTCCCGTTTTCCCCTTTTCTCTTTCCACCTTTTCCCCGTTTTCTATTTTCCTTTTACCAGCGCGTAAATCGGTCTATTAGTTTTTTTGTCTTTAGCGGACACACACACGAACCTGCCTTTTATATATATATATATATATATATATATATATATAGAATAAAAAAGTCTGTATATTTGTTTGTTTGTTTCGTAAATATCTCGACACCGGCCCCACCTAGCGGGTACAGTTTTTGCAAAAATATTTCTCTTCACGTAACTAATGTTCATATTCTGAATATGAACCAAATCTGTCCATAAATATAATTTTTATAAATATCTCAACACCAGCGCCATCTAGCGGGTTTATTTTTTGGAGAGATAATTCTTTCCGTGCAAGTAAAATGTATTATGAATATGAGGCAAATCAGACCATAAATACAATTTTTCAAAATATCTCGACACCAGCGCCATCTAGTGGGTTCAAACTAATTCGGAAACCTTTCCTGGCATGCGTCCAAACATTCCCCAAAATTTCATCGCTATCGGATGAAGGGTTTAGGAAGGCATAAGAGACATACAGACAGACAAACATTCATATATATATATATTATGTATTCTAAGAATACTATTATTTATTCTTCGTGTGATACACGAAGAATGTAACAAATTATTTGAGGTGTGGCGTAAAGACTGAGTCCCGGGCAGACAATTCCTTTGTGATCCCCTCATTAGAGGCATGATGCATAACTTAAAGACCGAGTTCCGGCTACCTGGGGGGAACTACGGTTCTCGAAGAGGGAGTTTGAGTCGATGGCACCCAATGGAGCTTTGTTTACGGTAAGTTGCGTGTCCGGGTCCACGGAAGGGGATAAAAATGACGAACTAAAAAAAAAAATTAAAAAAATTACTAGTGAAATTAAAGAAGAAAGTTTTTATAAACATAGCGTTGGTCAAACCTAATTTAAATATTATATAAACATTTAGGTAAACTTCGAAAATATTTCCTTTCTGTTTAGTTTCTGTGGACTTAATTTATATCATTTTATTCATAATAGCATTATGTACAGATTCTGTTTAAAAGATATGTGTTTTTATTACCCATTTAATCAAGTTATTTTACGGCAAACATACAAATTATATTTTTCTACTCCAGTCTTTATTTCTGACGTGAATTTGTACCGAAATATACGGGTACCAGAATAGAGATTTGTAGCGTAACGAAAATGTCTATTTCGTCCTGCCTTAATAACTCTCTAACTATTAGTCTCAGAGACGTAAATGCGACGTTATTTTATAAGGATAATTTTAGAAGGGAATACGGACGACCAGCACCTGATAGCAAGAGTATCGTTGCGTGATGTACAAAGTATAAGTAGAGTGGAAGTGTAGTCGACCTTCCGCGAACAGAGCGGCCATCGGTTAGTGAAGAGAAGGTTGTGGTTTTGCGGCAACCATTTCTACATAGCCCTTCCAAATCTACCCGTCGTGCTTTTCGTGAACTAGGGATTCCCCGCACAAAATTTTACACAAACATTTTCGTGAACGGTACACAAAATTTTACACAAGAAACTAAGGTTGCACGCGTATAAAGTGTAGATATTGGAACATGTACTGCCAGATGATGACCCTCGTTGTGTTGCCTTTACGACCGAGATTTTGCAACGGATTAATAACGACAACGAGTACCTGCAGCATGTGTGTTTTTCAGACGAGGCTACTTTCCACTCTTCAGGAAACGTAAGCAACCGTAATGGGAGAATATGGCGCTCAGAAAATCCCTACTTTACCAGAAAAAAAATTAGAGATTCCCCTAAAGTGAATGTGTGGTGCGGTTTGATGGTCAAGAGAATCATTGGTCCCTTCTATATCATCGAACAATAGCTAACATTTAACTGGATATGCTGCAACATTATACTTCAACTAAATGAATTGCAACCTAGGGTGGTTTTCCAGCAGGATGGAGCATCACCACAGTGGGGATTACTAGTTTTCTGAATAAATCAATTCACGGTAGATGGATTGGGCGCGCGACAGTGCCACTCCCTGGCCACCACGATTACCAAACATAACTCTCTTAGACTATTCCCTCTGAGGTTACGTTAAGGACAGAATCTATGCAACACCCATACCTGATCTGGATACATTAAGAATAACTGAAGCTGTTGTTTGTATTCCCGAAGAAATATTGACCAACACATGGCGTGAAATTGATTATCGGTTGGACATTCTACGAGCGACAAAAGGCGCACATGTTGAAACTTATTGACATGGTAAAGAAAAACGTTATAATTTTTTCTTTTTTTTTTGCTACAAACCGCACAGCTGTAACTGTGATAGTTTTTTTGTAACAAATTTTTATAATCACGGAAGGCTTTATGAACATACGGGTGTCCATAAAGTCTACATACGGGTGTCAAATCGTCAGAAAAACGTGTACAGAATACGTTCTGTACACGTTTTTGTGACGATTTGTAAGCTTAATATGGGACTGGCTACTCCAAACGTATTTGTTCTGTTTCTCACAACCGAGTAGAAATTTAGCTACGCCTCCACCGAATGTTAGATTTGATATGGTGTGGAGTTTATTATAGAATTTTTTTTTATAAATGGTTTTTGTTAACGTTTTTAATTTATGAATACATTAAATAACCTAAAGATCTTTTTTTATTTTATTCTACAAATTCCCATAGCTATTTTTTAGGTATAAATACAGGGTTATCATAAAAGAATGGTGCGGTTTTGAGCATGGTTTAAATTAAAACAGAATTACTTACAGTTTATGTTTTTTATTTTTCAAATTTGTCGTCTCAAACATTTTTTTACATAATTAATAAATTTCAATTTGTGCGCCCTTAGTCGCTCGACAAATGTCCAAACGATACTCAACTTCTCTCCAAACATTAGTTAACATTTCTTCGTTAATGGTTGTCATTGATTCATTAATCCTGTTTTTTAAGCGGTTTAGGTCGCGAATATTTTGTGTATAAACAACGCTTTTGATGTACCCCCACAAGAAAAAATCGCAAGGTGTCAGGTCTGGACTCCTTGGAGGCCAAAGTACGGGTCCTTGCCGGCCTATCCATCGATCTCCAAATTTTTCGTTCAAAGCGTCCGTGACCAATGTATTGACCGTCCGTGACCAAGTGCGGGGGAGCACCATCTTGTTGGAAATGAAGTCGATGAATGTTTTCGAGTTCATCCGGCTGAGGAAAGCAATAATCGGTTAACATATCAAGATACACGACTCCATTAATTGTTTTTTCAGCAAAGAAGAAAAACTCTATTACACGATTTTTCAACACACCACACCAAACATTAACTTTAGGCGAATCGCGTTGTTTCTCAATAATTGCGTGTGGGTTTTCAGAGCCTCATATTCGTGAATTGTGTCTGTTAACACATCCATCTCATGGAATGTAGCTTCGTCTGTAAAAATTATATCATCTAAAAATGATTCGTTTTCGCTTATTCTGTCCGACATTTCAACAGCGAAATTTTAACGTTTTACACCATCATCGGGTTTCAATTCCTGCGGTATCTGGATTTTATAAGCGTGTAATTTCAGTTTTTTACGTAAAACTTTCTGAACTGTTGATTTTGGAATACCTAATTCGACGCTTCGACGGGGGAAGGACTTCCCAGGACTTCTAATTGCCGATCGTCTAATTAGTTCAACCGTTTCGTCTGGTACACTTGGTCTGCCAGTCGATTTCTGTTTCTTAACCGATCCGGTTTCTTCGAATCGTTTGAACCAACGTGTTATGTTATTGTTGTGTGGCGGATCTCTTCCGAATTCACGTCGAAACGCATGTTGAACTAAAATTACGGATTTTAAATCAGCCATCAATAAAACACACTTTGCTCTGTCTTTATCCGAGAACATAGTAACTCACTAAACTCACCGCAACAACAATACATGAACTGACGTTGTGGTTACAACTGTTGATAAACGAACTTTTGGGTTGGAGGCTTTCAGGGATACCAATATAACATTTAGAAATTTCCCTACAATCTTCCTATGAATTACTGAAACCGCACCATTCTTTTATGATAACTCTGTATGTGTAAATAAATTAACCAGTCAGGGCTCGTTTCCCTTACCCTTCTCGTCTAGCCAGGAGTCTCCGCCCCCTGGATCTCCACCGTGTTCGTTATTCTCATCATGTTTGCGAGAATAACACCGAAAATAACAGTTAAAGTCAGAAAAGCTCTCTTTCCTCCAACGTTTCCATCGTTCTTGACGTAGAAGCTGTGATACGCTCCTGCTGTAAACGATGCTACAGATGACTCTGGGCGTAGTAGCCATCTTGGACAGCAGCTAACCGAGAATCGCGCACTTCCAGCTGATTCAGGGATCGAAATACTCTCATTCTAGTAGTTTTTGAATAATAAGAAAGATTTATCTTCTCTTTTTTGAAACCGTAATTTTTTTTAACTTCTGACAAGCCAATATTGACAGCCAAAATAAACAGTCAAAACCCATAAAAATTCCAAAATGTGCTAATTTGAGCTAAAAACAATAATTTCATAATAATATTTTTTATAAAGCCAAAATGTGTCTATTTGTTTTCGTACCACGCGAAAACAAATACCATTGACATGTTGTTTTCAAATTTGCAGCATACATTCGTGTAACCCTAGGGAAGGGTTTAAGCCATAGACCGAGGATCTAGCCCCATTCGGGGCGAAGTTGTAAATTAAGGATATTCATGAAAGAAAAAAGATTATTCCCTGTAGTTCATTGTTATATTTCTGACATCATGGAAACAGAAATAAGTTATGAATTTTTTCGTCGACAAAGTTGTGAGCAGTTACCGCGGTTACTACTATTCTATCTTATATAATTTAGTTTCTTTTTCAGGTTTCTATGAAGCCTCAATACTTGAATCGTTATTTATCAGTATTCTTACTACTACGAGGATAAGGATCACTGCGGGAGTTCAGGAGGCGTAGCGTCTGGCTAGACGGGAACAGCAAACTTTACGGCCTTGGGTACGTCCCGTAGCCCGATAGGCCCCGGGAGACCAGGGGGATTTTATTATGGTAACAGAAATAAGTTATGAATTTTTTCGTCGACAAAGGTGTGAATAGTTACCGCGGTTACTACTATTCTATCTTATATAATTTAGTTTCTTTTTCAGGTTTCTATGAAGCCTCAATACTTGAATCGTTATTTATCAGTATTCTTACTACTACGAGGATAAGGATCACTGCGGGAGTTCAGGAGGCGTAGCGTCTGGCTAGACGGGAACAGCAAACTTTACGGCCTTGGGTACGTCCCGTAGCCCGATAGGCCCCGGGAGACCAGGGGGATTTTATTATGGTAACAGAAATAAGTTATGAATTTTTTCGTCGACAAAGGTGTGAATAGTTACCGCGGTTACTACTATTCTATCTTATATAATTTAGTTTCTTTTTCAGGTTTCTATGAAGCCTCAATACTTGAATCGTTATTTATCAGTATTCTTACTACTACGAGGATAAGGATCACTGCGGGAGTTCAGGAGGCGTAGCGTCTGGCTAGACGGGAACAGCAAACTTTACGGCCTTGGGTACGTCCCGTAGCCCGATAGGCCCCGGGAGACCAGGGGGATTTTATTATGGTAACGGAAATAAGTTATGAATTTTTTCGTCGACAAAGGTGTGAATAGTTACCGCGGTTACTACTATTCTATCTTATATAATTTAGTTTCTTTTTCAGGTTTCTATGAAGCCTCAATACTTGAATCGTTATTTATTAGTATTCTTACTACCATGAGGATAAGGATCACTGCGGGAGTCCAGGAGGCGTAGCCTCTGGCTAGACGGGAACAGCAAACTTTACGGCCTGGGGTACGTCCCGTACGTAGCCCGATAGGCCCCGGGAGATCAGGGGGATTTTATTATGGTAACATAAATATAATTAAGTAAACGGATTAATTTTTTTTTCTTTATTGAATATTTTAACCTCGAAAATCGTTAAAATTCTGATTGGAGATAACGCCCAAGCCTATAATGTATAAATAAACAAAGTTTTATTAAAATATTTCCGGTAATCTTTGCATGATGCGCGCACATGAACAGTCCTAGTTATGTTTTTATTTTATGTATAGATTAATATAAAAACTAATTAAATATTTTAATTTATATATTTCTGACGTTTAATCAATTGTAACAAAATAAATTTTATGTATACTACCTTGTAGAAACAATAATATTTTTTCATGAAATTGTAACTTTTTAATTATATTTGAGATATAAATTTTAATATAAAACTAGAATTTCAATTTTTGTTCGTTGTGGTATAACATTTTATTTGATGGTACAGATTGCATTTTGTAATAGAAATATCAGTTACAGTAATAATAATAATAATAATAGCAAGACTAAAATAATAATTAGAAAAAACATATTACGAGTGTTCCTTCGTTTATCATAAATAAAGTACGAAATAATAATAAATATATATTCACGATTGTATACAAATAAATGTTCTTTGTCACATTTGCTTTTTGATGTAAAATAAAAGCTTAAATGTTATTTGGGTCGGCTGATGAATATAGAACTAACAGCTCAATTAAACGTATTTTTAATTGAATCGGGTTTATATATTTATAAATATGTTTGTTTCTTTTATTTGATCTCTCCTTCTTTCTCTCTCTCCTCCTCAATCCCTCGCACTCTCTCTCTCTATAACTCAACAATTTTTTTTTTTTTTGTTACTTTGGTGTTAAGTTTTTTTTTTAATGTAGACAATTTAAACCGGTTTTGAAGTTTATATATTTTTTTGTTGTAATACTACGATTCATTTTTAATATAAATAAATTACAATGTGTAAAACGTTTAGCTGATTATAAACTTTGTTAAACGGTTGGTTAAAAAAATAATAGAACGCTGAAAAGCAATTTAGAAATAAAAAAGCTGACAACACAGTTGTAAACTTTCCCGTCAGGCGGCTAAAGCCGCATTTCTACAACTGTGCGTTGTTTCTGATACACGGCTTACAGACGCGCGCGCGCGAGCAAACACACACACACACACACACACACACACACACACACACACACACACACACACACACAAACAACTTAATTTAAAATTGTTATAATTTTATTTAAATATAATATTCTTTCGTTTATTTAATTCAATGATTCTAACTAAAGCGCGCGCGTATACCGTATTTAATTCACGCGGGTGTGGCGGTAATAGCGGCGACGGTCGGCACTAACTAAACGAATGTGATTTAACAACTTGCATAGAACAAATTTGGCTTGTACGGTCGGTAGACTGGTGTAGCAGTAGTTTAAAATATTTTTTGTAGTGGGGATCTGATTTTGCAAAAATTTTTTTTGAAAATACTGTTATTTTTTAATCGTTAACAAATTTTCCTAAGAAAAATATGACCTTAATTAGGCGAAATATCGAGATACTGAGGGTGATTTTGCTCTACAGCTTCACCCCCTTGACCTTATAAGTTGAAAATTTAATGGCATCAATGCCCCATACATAAATCTGACCAAGTTTGATCGAAATCGGTCCAATAGTTGTGGATGTATAAGGTGATTTAGAGAGCGACACCAAACACACACGCATACGTACGAATATTAACGTCCCGAAAATTTCCACCCGGTTTTTTGAGTTCCTTAGGTGGCAAAACGTCAAGATCCGCTGAAAACCGCATATGCCCAAATTGAGCTGATTACAATACTTTCCCTTCTAGAGTTATAACGATGTATTGGCGGGAAAGTAATATATATATATATATATATATATACATACACACACACAATATAAGAGTGAGTCAAAATTATAGAACTCAACTTAAAACCCGTTCCAGATAGAGTACTGTAACTTTCAGGGTAAGATATCGGGTAACTACTTTATATCTTCACAAGTAATAGAATTTCAATAACTTCTTCGGTGGTTGACCCAGTGGTTGTATCTCAGATATTTTAAATGGTAACACCCTTTTTCTAGTAATCATTTTAAAAATCTCTTTACGACAAAAAAATGGTATTAATAAAAACGTTTTTACGATATCTGTACCCAAAATGGTGGCGGGATAAAATTTGGATTTTGAAAATTACTAAATTTAGTAAGTTTAAATAATACCCTTACCTGGAACGGTTTTAAAATGTTTGAGGGGTTTCCATACTTTGCTAGTCATTATTTCAACTTTAATGAATTGAAATGATGACCTGTGAACACAGTTTGAACTGAATTATTCACATCAGTCGAATGAATAACGTTACATAAAAATAGAATTAAATTTACGTAGAATAATGTAGGTTAGGTTAGATTTATGCTGTATAGAATACTGTAGGGTAGTTTTTTAAATTTTCTTTACAATAATTTTAGTTTAAGTGTACCTAGTGTTGTAGTGCTGTTTTCTTGACCTTTTAAGGTGGTTACCGAGTACTATAAAACATCTAATACGGTTTTCTAATACAGTACGTACTAAAGTGAGTTTTTAAATCAAACAGTTTGATAAATGCTTACGAGTAAATTAGGAAATATACTGTATTTTGTTAAATTTTCTTTTGTGTAGTATACCTATGTACTGTACTAAACCAGTGCTTATAATTGTGCGTATAAAAAGAGTTTTTGTTTCTTCGGAATAAACAAAAAAAAAAATACTCGATTAATCGCAACCACATTTTTACCCATGTTTCTTAGGATAACTGTTTCTGGATATATTTCATCTCTAAAATATATATACGAGGTGCGACAATAAAGTAATGAGACTGATTTCTCATTGCAAGATGTGGCAACCCTGCAGCTTGCGTAGGCACACCATCTTTGACCTTGGTCTATAAGCTACTTCTAGTCCAAGCGGCACATTGATGCAACTGCTCAGTTGTGAGTTGTGCTGTAATAAGTGAACACGTGTTTGTGTCTCTCGTCAAAGAAATGAAACCGAAAAATATTGCGCAACGGTATGTCATTTATTTTTGCGTTAAATCGGGTGAAAACGCGACGACAACTTACGGTAAGCTTCAGAAGGCTTTTGGAGAGGAGGTTATGTCAAGAGCTCAAGTTTTTCGGCGGCATAAAATTTTTAGCGAAGGCAGAACGAATTTTGAAGATGAAGACCGCAGTGGACGACCATCAACCTCATGGACAAATGTCAACTTGACCAGGGTGCGTGGAATCGTACGATCTGATCGAAGATTATCCGTGAAAATGATCGCAGAAGAACGCAACATCGATCAAGAAACGGTTCGTCTAATATTAACTGAAGATCTTGGTACAAGAAAGATTTGTGCAAAAATGGTCCCCAAAAATCTCACACAACAACACCGAGAAACGGGAAAATGTGGAAGCCGATCTGTTAGAGCAAACGGAAATCAATCCAGATTTGTTGAGCCGTGTTATCACAGGTGATGAAGGTTGGTTTTTTCAATACGATCCAGAGACAAAACAAGTTCGCAATGGTGCTCAAAGGGATCACCCAGACCAAAAAAAGCTCGCATGTCAAAGTCAAAAGTGAAATGCATGCTTGCGCGCTCTTCGATACCAAGGGAATTGTTAATAAAGAGCGGGTGCCTCCTGGACAAACAGTTAACCAATATTTCTACAAAGAAATTTTAGAAAAACTTCGTAAACGAGTTCTTCGTGTCCGTGCTAACAATGCTGATAATTGAATTCTGCATCACGATAATGAGCCATACCATACTGCTTTGTCAGTACAGCAATTTTTAACCTCAAAACAAATTTCAGTACTACCACAGCCACCTTATTCACCAGATATCGCTCCGTGCGACATTTTCCTATTTACAAGTGTCAAAATGGCGGTCAAGGGAAACCATTTTCAAACAACACAAGATCTCCAAAAAGCTGTGACGAGGGTTTTGGAGGATATTACAGAAGATGAGTTCCAGAAATGTTACCATCAATGGCAGAAGCGCTGCAATAAGTGTGTGCAATCAGAGGAGAACTACTTTGAAGGAGACAACACTAAACATGACTAAAACGGTAAGCAACATTTTTTTTCACATCAGTCTCATTACTTTATTGTCGCACCTCTTATGTAGTAGTGAAGATTAGTCGGTTGAAGCTCTTTATCAACTTTAGTGAATTATAAACTGTGAGTGTCTATCCCTGTGTGAACTGGGTTTGAAGATTAATGATATGAACATCTAAAAACAAATTTCCTCGAAATGGTTTTTTCGAAATTTTTAATTTCAACGGTTAAAATGGATTTTTGAATATTTTTTTTGAATCCCTGTTAATTTTAATCCGTTATTTATTTTAATTCCTCGGTAAAAATGAAGATCTCAACCTGATTTTCGGTGAGTACAATCTTCACGTCAATAAACCATTTCCTATATTTTTGAAAATCGACCTTGAAAGAGGATGACGAATGGTAAAAAAAGATTTTGAACAATGATTGTAAATTTTCCCAATCCTCGATATAGTAAACGAGATATTCGGTAAATTTGGGCTTGTAAATATTCTTTAGACAAATATTTTAAAACCACTTTCGGTTTTTTTTTGTTGAAATTCCGATTTTAGGTATGCGGCACTGTGGCTCAACCAGTACAGCCACTGTCACCGTTATTGTATGTGTGACTGGCTGCAACTGCCCCTCAGCTTACTTAACTAAAAAACATAAAATAAAAAATTGAACGCTACGGGAAACGCAAGTAATCATATAGCGATGTAATATTTTGCGATGTCTTTTATATATTCGCTGCTAAAATTTTCCGTATTCGTGTATAAAGACTTAATGGTGTAGATAGAGTATGAACGTGAAGAAGTAGAAGATACGATCTCTGGAAAGCGGTTAAATGTCAGAACGCTTACCGAAGACATTAAACTATCCTGTGATCTTACCCAGTTTTTTATAGAACCATCTTTGAATAGAAGCTTAATCTTTAAGCGCAAAATTGAAGATGCCATGTAAGAATACACAGAACTTCACACGGATTTAAAAAGAAGAACGAATTGAATTTCTTTTTGAGTGCGTGTGCGGCTCTGAGGAGTGGCACAAGTAAGGAAAAAAAAGAAAAAAAACGCAGCGAATTCTTGTGTAACATCTCTATTCCCGTTAAAGCTCATCAGGGCTATGAACGGGAAGAGAGGTGTTGCGACCGGAAGCGACACAGGCGGGTGTCTTCCTCTTTGAGGTTTGGATGTAAGATCACCACATACTCTGGTAAAAAAATCTGATGTAGGCCACATGTCTTCCTTGTATGCCTATTAAATTACATATACACATTTTTTGCTACACTTTATTTAAAATTATTTCATTTGAAAGTGAGAAATGATCCTCCAATTCTTTAATAAAATAGACAGTTACACGCAATTGCATATGGGGGACACTACATGCATCATATTTTTTTATGGTGTCCGTATCAGCATTTTATATTAGTTTATATATTAATTTTATTTCGCGTCGTTCAATTAGTTATTTGGTGTAAGTGGGAACGTGTCGGATCCGTAATCATGTACTCATAAGTTCGAATCCGACTTCATATATATATATATATATATATATTTTTTTTTAACTTTTTTTTTTAATTTAACTATATTGATTTATTAATAATTATTAACTTCTGTAAAAATGTTTGAATTAAAATAAAAAGTACAGAAAATTTATATTTCACTAATAACTTCTGATTTTTTTCATATCTTTTTTCAATCAGAGGTTAATAATTATTAATAAATCAATATATTTAAATTAAAAAAAAGTATATGTATATGAAGTCGGATTTGAACCGATGTGCTTTTCCCTTCTAAGATCCAAATATTTCATTAATTAAAATTTTATTTAGCTATAACTCTGAAACCAGTGAAAATAAGTATCGCTTATATCGTTTAAAACCTCTCAATGAAAGTTTTTTTTTTGTCTTCAGTCATTTGACTGGTTTGATGCAGCTCTCCAAGATTCCCTATCTAGTGCTAGTCGTTTCATTTCAGTATACCCTCTACATCCTACATCCCTAACAATTTGTTTTACATATTCCAAACGTGGCCTGCCTACACAATTTTTTCCTTCTACCTGTCCTTCCAATATCAAAGCGACTATTCCAGGATGCCTTAGTATCTGGCTTATAAGTCTGTCTCTTCTTTTAACTATATTTTTCCAAATGCTTCTTTCTTCATCTATTTGCCGCAATACCTCTTCATTTGTCACTTTATCCACCCATCTGATTTTCAACATTCTCCTATAGCACCACATTTCAAAAGCTTCTAATCTTTCCTTCTCAGATACTCCGATTGTCCAAGTTTCACTTCCATATAAAGCGACACTCCAAACATACACTTTCAAAAATCTTTTCCTGACATTTAAATTAATTTTTGATGTAAACAAATTATATTTCTTACTGAAGGCTCGTTTAGCTTGTGCTATTCGGCATTTTATATCGCTTCTGCTTCGTCCATCTAGGCTAGAATTACTATATCATCAGCAAATCGTAGCATCTTTATCTTTTCACCTTGTACTGTTACTCCGAATCTAAATTGTTTTTAACATCATTAACTGCTAGTTCCATGTAAAGATTAAAAAGTAACGGAGATAGGGAACATCCTTGTCGGACTCCCTTTCTTATTACGGCTTCTTTCTTATGTTCTTCAATTATTACTGTTGCTGTTTGGTTTCTGTACATGTTAGCAATTGTTCTTCTATCTCTGTATTTGAATCCTAATTTTTTTAAAATGAAAGTTTATTAAGAAAAAGTCCAAATTAAAAAAAAACATTCGATTTTGGTCTTTTTTGGTCCAGTTGATTGCAATCAAAAAGGGAGCTGCACAACTAGATGTAACAACTGTCCTAAATTCAAAATTATAACATTCTACGACTAACCATTTTTTGGTTATGCGATTTACATACGCACGTACGTACAGACGTCATCCCGAAACTGGTCAAAATGAATTTAAGGATAGTCAAAATGGATATTTCCGTTGAAATTTGATAACCGAAATATTTCGCGTTCACAATACTCCCTTTACTTCGTACAAGGAAGTAAAAATTTAGTTAACTCAAAATTGAAACCGACTGATTATTTGCAACGGAGACGGTTTGTCGAACGATGTTTGGAGATATTTAGAGATACAAATAAAATCATCTTCTGTGATTCAGCGTATTTTCAACTCGAGCGACTTACAATCTTTTTTTTTTTTGGTATTTATTTGTTATGTATAAACAAACCTGCCGCATTTCGGAAACATAAAACCGTAGAGTAAGTGATAACATGGTGATGTATCCACAAATTACCGTTTTGTGTGTATTTTTATCCGATTGAGTAATCTCTTACTTTTTTCAAGGTAAAGATGGAAATGCTATGATAGTAATTGGAAAAATTTACCGAAAACGATTACGTATTTTTTGTGGGCTTTTTTAACGGTATTAATCTTATTTAACAGTTGTGGTACAAGCAAAGCTGTCTCGCTTACAAAACGAGTGCCTTATTGCAGTAAAAATTCGTAGACTGTATTTTTTTTTTAGCAAAGGCGACCAAAATTAACCATCTAGTTCATACGATTTAATTTCTGTGCGAATTCTTTCTTTGGCAGATTTTTTGAAAATTGCAAATTTATAAAAAACAAACCACAAACATTTCCGTATCTCAAGGAGGACAGTCGACGGTTCATCGGCGAAATTGAGGAGCAGGTTTATGAAAAATCTCATCGATAGTGTAACTGGATGCGGAGCATGTCGTGATGTATATATGCCAGATATTATTTGTCATATTTAAATTGTGATATATGTGCTTTGTAATGGTGTAAAAATAATGGTGATACATGAAATTACAAAAATTTATTTCACCAGATCAAATCTGGAATTCCTATGACGATATTGTTTACTGATGATAACTGTTTAAGAAATGAAATACTCATTTATTTAGTTGTATATTTTACTTTTAAATTTCTCTTAATTATTTCATTACAGGTATTCAGGGTAGATTTTATTATCAATGTAGATTGATTGGTTTGCGTTCTGTTTGTGTGTGTGTGTTTTAAACGATTGAAAGAAATATTGATTTATAACAACTCATAATGAGAAGGGAGACAGTTTTCTTTTAATATTCTTCTCCTCCCTATACGTAATTAAGGAATGGTATTCTGAAAATTTTCATTTTTATTTAATTAATGTTTTATTTTAAATTATTTTGCATTTAAATCATTACATTTATTATATAATAAATATTCCTTTAGAATTAAATTAATCAATTCTTTTCTTATATTTGCATTACGCACTTTTACAAAATACTTTTATACTTATACTTCAACGATTGCATTTGTAACAGCACACTGATTAATTATCAGGTATTTATTAAAATAAGATATATATAGAGTTTATATATATCACCAAATTATATTTTTTCTAAGGCTGTAACTTTTGAATTACTCGGCTGGAACCTATATTGTAATGAGGGTCATTATGAAATAGATTTTGATTATGATACAGGCGTTCAACCGATCAAAAGCTTATCAACGACTGACCGATCAGAAGTCAGAGTATTCTTTAATGTATCAACAGTTTTACTTTCCCGTCTAGATAGTGCTATAACAGCGCTATAGTTCTAGAAGAAAAAGTATTGTAATCGGTCCGATTTAGGTATATCCGGTTTTCACCGGATCTTGACTTTTCTCATCAAAGGAGTCAAAAACAACCGGGTGTTAAATGTTCGTATGTACGTGTGTTCTGTTTTGGCCTATAAGTAACCTTATATTTTCAGAACTACTGGACCGATTTTGACCAAACTTGGTCAGATTACTTCTATATACGTGACATTTATGCCATTAAATTTTCAATTAAAAGGTCAACGGGGAGAGGCTGTAGTGCAAGATCAAGTATATTAAGATTTCGCCTAATTATGGTCATATTTTACTTAGGCACATATGTTAACGATTAGAAAATAATATTTGGAAAAAAATTTACAAAATCGCATCCCCAAAGAATGCTGTTGCAGTCGTCTGCTATGTTGTGACGTCACAGGTGAGCGGTAAAATTAAATAAAAGAATAATATTTAAAGTGTAAAAATGTTACTCGTTCTGGCCGGGTCTTAATAATCGCCCAGTAGACTCGGAACCTGGTGCGTTAATCCTCGCAGCTATAACAGTTTGCTGACCTTACAAGCAAAATTTGTTTTGTGTAAATTGTGAAATTACATTAGTTTAGTTAGTGTCAACCGTCGCCGCTGGTACCGCCACACCCGCGCGAATTAAATACGACGTGTGCGCGTGTTTTAGTTAGAACCATTGAATGAAATAAACGAGAAAATATTATATTTAAATAAAATGATAAATATTTTTAATTAAGTTGTGTGTGTAAGCCGTGCATGGTAAACAACTGTATTGTCAACTTTTTTATTTTGATTTTAATCCGATTCAATAGTTAGTAAGCAGAGCTTCATTTGAAAGCACACCGACAGATAACTTAATTTCTTCTATATTACACTCTTTATACTTTTGTTAATTATGTCGGATTCTGAGGAAGAATTATCTGTAGCACCGATCGTTATTAAATAAAAGACAGAACTTATGACTAATAACGCCACAAATCAATAATCCCAATATTTTTTTAGCCGTAGAAAAAATACGGTTTACAACTGTCTATAATAGCCTCTTGCGAAAATTACGACACAAGCCTTATCGAATGTCGTAACTTCACACACTTGCATTAATGGCTAACATTATAGGCTCGTTGCGTAATCTACTATTACACAAATATTGTGTGTGGTAATACAAACAGCAATATTTGCCTTAAAATTATTTCTTTCTCTCTCTCTCTCCCTTACCCCGTTACCCCTTATTATATAGGTGCAGCTGAAAAAATGTATTTAGGGAATGAAAAGGAGAGAAAAAGTCACAGTGAAAAGAGAGAACGTTGTCCAACGATAGGGCTCCTTTTTACTTTCTTGTACGAAGTATTGTGATCGCGTAAAATTACGGTTTTCAGATTTTTAGGAAAATATCCACTTTGACCATCCTTGAATCCATTTTGACTAGTTTTGGCGTGATGTCTGTACAGACGAATGTATCTCGTGTAACTCAAAAACGATTAGCCATAGGATGTTGAAATTTTAGAATTAGGCTGTTGAAACATCTAGTAGTTGTGCACCACCTCCTCTTTTGATTGCAATCGACTGAACCAAAAGTGTCCAAAAAAACCCAAAATCCAAAATAAAATTGGATTTTTAACTTTTTCTTAACTGTAGTAATAAGACATTATTGAGAGCTTTTCAACGATATAAGTGGTACTTAGTTTTATTGGTTCCAGAGTTATAGCCAAATGAAAATTTAATTAATGAAATATCTGGATCTATGAGTATAAGAAGGACATCGGTTCGAATCAGATTTTATATCCTTTTTTTATGTTAATTATATTTATTTATAAATAATTATTAACTCGTGACTGTAAAAAAAATTACAATAAATAATTTATAATTCAATAATGAAAAAATCTGAAGTTATACTAATTTTATGTACTTTTAAAAATCTTTTTATGTAATTTAATAGGAATTATTACATATGTGTATATGGAATAGATTCGGTGAAACAACTGATTATTAATATTAATTGAAAATTATAATTTAGATCGTATTATTTTTGGATTTTCTAGTGTAATTTTATTTAATTATTGTGGAATTTTTGTTTAAGTTTAGGCAAAAATTAACATTTCTAACCTGTATACAGGAGTTCCCTAAAAGTTTAATTATTATTAACCTTTGTTCATACAACACACCAGAAATCTAAAACTTTTGTTAATCAGCAACTCACAAAGATACGAATAATATGATATAGTAACAGGAGTAATAAAGTGACTTTTACTCTATCCTAATATTTCAGCTAAGATTGTTGAATTAATAATTGTATAAATATTTGATGTTAATAAAAACTATTATTTTAGAAATTGTGTAACTGTCCACTTTATTAATGAATTGGAAGCTCGTATCTCACTTTCAAATGAAATAAGTTTAAATGAAGTACAGAAAAATGTGTATATGTAATTTAATAGGAATGCAGGGAAGTCATGTGGTATCCACATCAGATTTTTTAAACTGGAATTGTTTCTGAAATAATATAATATCAGAATAATAATTTAAAATTAATTTTTCTCGAAATTTTTAAGAAATTAAAAAATTATTTTTATTAATATTATTTTTTAATTAATTGTATTTTTCTTTTATTACAAGTAAATAGAATAAATTTTTATTACTTACTGAACACATACATGATGACGCAAGACTCTACTAATCCGGGAATTGAACCGCGCTCCTTTCTTCTTCTTTCCATTATAATCTCTTTTAACCATTTTGGACCAAACCATTCGATAAGCAAATATTCTAAGCGTTGAGATGCTGCACCAAGCAAAGCTATAAAAAATAATACATTAGAGGATTCATTAAATATAAAATTAATATTTTATTTTTTTGTTGCGGATGAAATTCATTTAAAAAAAAAAAGATAGTAAAACAAATGTAATGAAATTAAAAAGAAAGGGGAATAATGAGATGATTTAAAATACTACAGGAGAATAATATTAAAAAAAGTAAAAAATTTTACAATATAACAAAGTTATATTGTATAAGTTGGTATAAGTCTGAATATATGTAAAAAAAAATACAAAAAAAATTACAAAAATATATTTGATTACATATAAAAAATTCTATCAATCTACGATAACGTAGACTGGAATAAAATGTTCAGCATTTTAAAAAAATTAGGGTTCAAATACAGAGATAGAAGAACAATTGCTAACATGTACAGGAACCAAACAGCAACAATAACAATTGAAGAACATAAGAAAGAAGCCCTAATAAGAAAGGGAGTCCGACAAGGATGTTCCCTATCACCGTTACTTTTTAATCTTTACATGGAACTAGCAGTTAATGATGTTAAAGAACAATTTAGATTCGGAGTAACAGTACAAGGTGAAAATATAAAGATGCTACGATTTGCTGATGATATAGTAATTCTAGCCGAGAGTAAAAAGGATTTAGAAGAAACAATGAATTGCATAGATGAAGTCCTACGCAAAAACTATCGCATGAAAATAAACAAGAACAAAACAAAAGTAATGAAATGTAGTAGAAATAACAAAGATGGACCGCTGAATGTGAAAATAGGAGGAGAAAAGATTATGGAGGTAGAAGAATTTTGTTATTTGGGAAGTAAAATTACTAAAGATGGACGAAGCAGGAGCGATATAAAATGCCGAATAGCACAAGCTAAACGAGCCTTCAGTAAGAAATATAATTTGTTTACATCAAAAATGAATTTAAATGTCAGGAAAAGATTTTTGAAAGTGTATTTTTGGAGTGTCGCTTTATATGGAAGTGAAACTTGGACAATCGGAGTATCTGAGAAGAAAAGATTAGAAGCTTTTGAAATGTGGTGCTATAGGAGAATGTTAAAAATCAGATGGGTGGATAAAGTGACAAATGAAGAGGTATTGCGGCAAATAGATGAAGAAAGTAGCATTTGGAAAAATATAGTTAAAAGAAGAGACAGACTTATAAGCCACATATTAAGGCATCCTGGAATAGTCGCTTTAATATTGGAAGGACAGGTAGAAGGGAAAAATTGTGTAGGCAGGCCACGTTTGGAGTATGTAAAACAAATTGTTGGGGATGTAGGATGTAGAGGGTATACTGAAATGAAACGACTAGCACTAGATAGGGAATCTTGGAGAGCTGCATCAAACCAGTCAAATGACTGAAGACAAAAAAAAAAAAAAAATAATAATTTTTTAAAAAAGCTTTTATTTAAGTAATAATATTAATAATAAAATTAATAAAAAAAGGAAACAAATTAGAAAAACACTCTAAAAAGTAAAAATAAGAATTAAATCAAATTGAGAATTTAAACAAAAAAATATAATATATAAACAAATATAAAAATGCACAGCGAGAAAAACAAGAACAGCATAAATTGAAAAAATTCAACTCCCTATAAGCCAGTTTGTAAGTAAAATAAAAAAAATAACTTTTATATTAAAAAAACACCGTTGTAAAGACTATTCGAAAATTACAATAATAATAATATTAAATAGTTACTTTTCCAGCAAATATAGCTTTTTCTTCTTTCATTTTCCTGTTTATCCTCTGGGAATTATCCTTCAGGTATTACTTCAGAGGATGATTGAGGATGATATATGTATGAATGTAAATGAAGTGTAGTCTTGTACAGTCCCAGTTTAACCATTCTTGAGATGTGTGGTTAATTGAAAGCCAATCACCAAGAACACCGGTATCCACGATCTAGTATTCAAATCCGTATAAAAGTAACTACTTTAGTAGGACTAGAACGCTGGAACTCAAAACTTCCAAATCAGCTGATTTGGGAAGACGCGTTCACCACTAGACCAACCCGATGGGTTCCAGCGAATATAGCTTTCTTTTTTCCTGTTTAGCCTCCGGTAATTACCTTTCAGATAATACTTCAGAGGATGAATGAGGGTGATATGTATGAGTGTAAATGAACTGTAGTTTTGTTTAGTCTCAGTTCGACCATTCCTGAGATGTATGGTTAATTGAAACTCAACCGTCAAAGAACATGGGTTTCCAAGATGTAGTATTGAAATCCGTATAAAAATAATTTAACTTGAACGCTGGAACTCTCGACTTCCAAATCAGCTGATTTGGGAAGACGCGTTCACCACTAGACCAAGCCGGTGGGTAGGTATATATATAGCTAAAATAATTATATGAAACGGGAAAATATGGTCATCATTACAATAAA
Source organism: Lycorma delicatula (assembly GCF_047948215.1). Classification (NCBI taxonomy): domain Eukaryota; kingdom Metazoa; phylum Arthropoda; class Insecta; order Hemiptera; family Fulgoridae; genus Lycorma; species Lycorma delicatula. The sequence goes on from NC_134465.1 coordinate 45,391,618, forward strand.
TGGGGGTCTCTTGTTTTTTTGCAAATCTTTACGTTTTAGAATCCAATTAGTTCATCAAGACCAAAAAAAATATGTAATATCTACTTTTATGTACGTATGTGTCACACTGAATTTGGTCTAATAACTCAGGATTGACCGGAACGACTTTCTTCAAATTTGGCTCAAATATTTATATGTATGGGGCAGTGATCATATTAATTTTTATCAAAATTCGTTAGGTGGTTAAGGAATATTGTAAAAAATCGATTCGATTTTATTTAGAAGTATGTTAGAGAAAACTTTATTAAAGCAAATCTTTTACCTACAATACATGTATAAATAATCCAAAAATATGTTTTTAAATTCAAATTCCACCTCTTAAAATTGCATTTTTTTTTTTTTTTTTACTCTACCTTCCTTAGATTTAAATATCTTTTATATTTCGTATATGGCGTTATCAAAAAAGTCTACAATTTTTTTAAATTATAGACCCCGCATTTAAAAATGAAAAAGTCTTTAAAAATTGTATTTTTCTTATTATTTTAACCCTTATTGAAAGGGTGTTAGAATTTAGAGAAAATTGTATTTTTAACCTGTATATTAATATTTTTAGAAAAAACTTTTTTTTGTTTCACGCCTCCAAAACTACACATTCTGAAAAATCGTTGTTATTAAGAAAACAATAACTATTATCTTTTCTGCTAAGATGTCTATAGTTTTTACGTATACCTTTCTTGAACTTCATTCTTTTATTATATGTTGACGCGTTTCGAAACCACTCCATTGTTAAAACTTAATGGTAGTACTCTTTCGTAAAGTTCTAGTTTTATTCTTATGAGTGGAATAGTTTTTTTGTTAATGAATTTATGAAACTCCGAAGAATTTTATGAAACGCCCTGTATTTCAAACTTTTGTCTGACCCTTTTTATGTAAATATTATACATAATTCTGTTATACTTACATAGAAAAAATGCGTATGATGCTGAATGCATAATAAATTTAACAAACGGTTTTTTAATAAATAAACCCATTTTTGAATTCGGTGACATCATGTATATTGAGCTATATACTGGAAACATAGCGCCAATTTTTCCCACTTCTACCAACTGTAATGGCATACTTTTACGTCTAAATCCTGGTAAACCTTCGTACCATATTGCTGCTAGTAATTGTTGAACATTGGGATGCGCAACAAACTGCAATTAAAATAAAAGTAAGATTATTATTTCTCTTTTCAACAATTAAGTTGAGTATATAATTTTTAACAGTTGAAATACAATTCAATTTAATTTAATTTTTTAATATACTATAAAGATAATAAATAATTAGACTTGAAGAATTTCTAAATTCATGTTGGAAAACATGAACGTAAACGTATTTGTTATTCCAAACGAGAATTAGCGTTATGATTTATAGTTGATAAAGTATTTAATTTCCGAGTGATTTATATATAGCATGACTGCAATAATTAATTATTAAGTATTACGAAAATATTAGTTTTATAATGAAATAAGATTTGACGGAAACTGCACATCACATGAAATACTTTTCTTACGATTTATTTAATTTCTCCTATTAAATCATGTACGGGGAAAATATTTAAATGAATTAATTTAAAAAAATACGAACCAAAATTCTTAATCTTACCGAAATGTAAAATAGTAGTTTTACCATACTATAAACTCTCCTACAGTTGGCTCTCGATAATTCAAATCACAAAGGAACAATAAATTACTTCCAGTTATGAGTAATTCGTGTTATAGAGGTTAATCTCAACCGATTTACAAAGTTTTTAAATTATTTCGACATTCAGAGATACTGGTCACCAAGGAGCCCAGACATGACCCCACTAGAATTCTTTTTGTGGGGGGTTTGCGAAAAACAGTGTTTACTCGGAGCAAATGCGTGATACAAGGGTTATTTTTTTTTTCAAGGTCCGATAGGTCACGAAATTAAAACCACAGTGAAAATAAAAAGTTTTTATTTGTAACAAGTACTTACATAATTACGCTATTTCTCTACATAGTCGCCACTCCGATTTAGACATTTGTCGTAGCGTGCTACCAACTTTCCAATACCCTCGTCATAGAACGGAGCCGCCTCTGTTTTCAGCCATATTTCTACGCTGGTCTGCAGCTCAATGTCTGTGCCAAAATGTTGTCCTCCTAGCCAGCGTGTCATGTGAGCAAAGAGGTGAAAATCGGTTGGAGTCAAGTCCGGGCTGTATGGTGGGTGATCAAATACTTCCCGACGAAAACGCTGCAGGAGCTTCTTTGTTATAGCTGCAGTGTGCGGCCGAGCATTGTCATGGAGAAAGACAATGCCTGATGACAACATTCCCCTCCGCTTATTCTGAATTGTCCTTCGTAGCCGTTGAAGAGTCACGCAGTATGAGGCTGCAGTGATGGTCGTGCCACGTTCCGTGAATTCCACCAAGAGAACTCCATTCCGGTCCCAGAACACAGTAGCCATACACTTTCTGTTGGAGAAGGTTTGCTTGAACTTCTTCGGTTTATTGGGAGAATGAGAATCCATCCACTGTTTGGATTGTTCTTTTGTTTCTTCAGTTTCGAAATGGACACATGTCTCGTCCCCTGTGACAATTTTATTCAAAAAATCTTCTCCTTCATTGTGATAGCGGTGGAGAAACGTTAGGGAGGCGTGTCCATTCTCATTGTTTTGTGATGATCGGACAGCATCTTGAGAATCCATCTCGCACACAGTTTGCGGTACTGAAGTTTCTCACTCACAATGGTGTGGAGAGCTGACCTTGAAATTTCAGGAAATGAATCACTCAATACAGAAATTGTGAACCGACGATTTTCTCGAATCGCCTCATCCACTCGCTCAACGAGATCATCGGTTGACACGCGCTTCCTTCCCTGACCGCCTGCATCATGAACATCTGCACGTCCTGCTTTAAAGTTCCTGCACCATTGTCACACTTTGCTGTCATTAATTGAAGTTTCACCGTACACATTACTTATTCGTCGATGAATTTCAGTTGCATTACATCCCTCAGCCTGAAGAAATCGAATTACCGCACGTACTTGGCGGGACATGCTATTGTCGTAGACATGTTTACGTGCTAGCTGCGCGTTCAGAACTAAAGGAAGTGACGCGTCGTGATTTGAAGACCATACTAGAAACGTTGTGCAACATATATGCGCAAAGGTTCATCCGAGTTTTGCGCGAGCTTTTATTTCGCGACCGATCGGACCTTGAAAAAAAAACCCTCGTATTAACCATTTACTAGCGAGAATTATTGTGACAGTAGCATCCATTAAACCCGTCATGCTGGAAAGTACCATCTAGATGTGTGCAGGGCAACGAGTGGTACACATATCAAAGTGTATTGAATACCAAAAGAAAAACTTCAGAATTTAACCTTTCAGGATATATATTCATGTAAGTAATGTTTTATATATAATCCTGTTAAAATAATACATGAAACCGGGGAGTTCTTTTACAAACATTGTTAACGAAACATCGTGTCAAGTCTTTGGAATTTTTTGGGGGGGGGGGTTTGGGAGCGAAAAACGCCTGAGCGTTATCATCGCCCGAAATTTTGTTAATAAAAGGGTAATATAACTCCAAAATAATAAAACTGATAAGGTGTAAAATTAGTATTAATCATATAATAAAAACTTATTAAAACAAAGGTCAAAAAGGAAAATAAAACTCAAAACTAAAACTTGGAATCTTTTTGGTGACATTCAGTCATACAAGATACAGTTTTACTATATTACCTTTTACATGTATATTGAACATTAATACTCTAAAGTAAAGCAAATATTACTATCAATTAATTGCACTACACTTAACATGTTTTATACGCGTTAAAGTCATATTAAATAAGAGACACTGATACAAATAACGTATCTTTTTCTGAATGTAAAAACTCGTTATGTACTGAGGAGTACATATTCTATCCAGTACCTATCTAGGGATAGGTAAACTGAATACCATGGAAATAGGTATATGTGTGTGTGGGTTTCCTATATCAATGAATGAAATTATATCATAAATAAACGCCTTTACGTGAGGAATAACTAACAGAAGAATCAAATAACATATTTTAGGTACATACATATACATTTATTCAAAACAAGAGTACACAATACAGTATAATAATAGGATAATGAAGAGTCGTAAACCGTTGAACAGGTATAAATTCAAGAGAAGGTGGTTTCATTTATATGTTTACATTTACGATAATTTCTACAGCTTCATCACTGATTTATGTAAATATATCTTCCAGAGAATTAAAGAGGAAAATAGAATGACCGTAGAAAGAAAGGAAATCAAGGGTGAAATTGATATTTCAGAATCCCTTACTCAATATAAATCAAATACGTTAAGTCAACTGTACTATAAATTATTAACTAAGGTTAATTTTCATCTACTAATTGTACTTAATTAAATACAAGTAATAATATGAATGAAAAGTTTCTCAAGACGTTTTTGTTTTGTTTCTCTCGTCGATTTCTTAAGATTTATCAAGTACCTTATTGTTTCTTACGCTTCATTACACGTAAACAAACATCAGATTATACTTGAAAAATAAAAAAAAAACATGGTGCATAACTCCGGTTTACAGAATTCACCCGAAATAATTATATCTAAAGAAAATTGTTAAAAATATGAACAGAGTTCATTTCTCTTCAACTCACTGGTCCCTATTCACTCTTTCTTAAAGTAGAAAAACTTTGTTGGCATTTGCATAAAGTATAAAGATTAACCTTGCTCATATCAGTTAAGCTGAATTTACAGTTACTTCAGCGATATTACTTACGTACTAATAAAAAGAAGGTAAATACTACTTAACAATTCATTGGTTTTATTTATATCGGCAATAATAACGATATAAGTAATAAAATTGACATTTTGATTACAAATTTCATAATTTATTTATATATATATACATATATAAAATCTATATAAACAGGTTAGCAACATAAAACCGAACCTATAACGTAACCGCTGCAGAATTGTTAGATTATGTTGGAATGAAATTTTATGAATGATACGGATAAATTTAATAAGAAAAACATAAATGTTGCATCTATTTACCTTTTTGTTACAAAAGATATTCAAAATGACCACCGTGGGCATCGATGCACTTTTGTGCTCGAGTGTTCATATTGAGAGTCGTCTGACGCAAAACGTTGTTGTCAATTGCGTTGATTTCTCGTTTAATGTTCACCTTCAGTTCATCAATATTGTAGGGATTAGATACATAAACTCTCTCCTTTAAGTAGCTCCAAAGGAAAAAATCGGAAGTAGAAAAGTAGAAGAAGAAGAAGAAAAGAAGTAGAAGTAGAAGAAAATTCATATAAACATAGGTTCGGAAACGCTTCGTTAGCCAGGTTTTTGCTGTCTAATGGTTAAAACGCCATCGCAAATGAGCTGATTTCGAAGTCGAGAGTTCTAAGGTTCAAATCCTAGTAAAGGCAGTTATTCATACAAATTTGAATACTAGATCGTGGATATCGGTGTTCTTTGGTGGTTGGGTTTCAAATAATCACACATCTCAGGAACGGTATCGACCTGAGACTGTATTCATTCATATCACCCTCATTCATCCTCTGAAGTATTATCTTACGGTGGTTCCGGGGGCTAAACAGAAAAAGAGGAGAGCTAGTTTCGAACAGGGCGAAAAAGATTTCCTCCTGACTTATGTGCCTTCAGGAAAATTAAGCCAGGTTGTTATTCTTGGAACCGAAATTTAGCAATTTTGTAACAGATTTTATCTGAAAAAAAATAGAAGAAAATTGTTCAAAATTGTTTTTGAACAAACAATTGACAAGTTGACAGCAATTTTGTTCAAAATTGTTTTTTGATGTTTTGCGCTTAATTAACTACAACATTCTATCATTTGTATTTAGTTTCTATGAATTTTATTTTTATCATTTTTCTCGGAACCAGATTTTCTACAAGTTTTGTTTAAAACTATTGTATGTTTATTATACATTTAACAAAGATATTTTATGCCGAAAAAATATAGTCTAATTTTACGAACTCAATCTTTTGTTTTTTTTTACCCCAGATTTTAAAAAAATACAAATAAAATTCTTTTAGGATCTATTTTTTTTGTATAAAATCACTAAATTTCTCTCTAAATTCGAAGAATTACAGTCTGGCTAAATTTTACCGAAGGCATAGAAATCAGGGTGAAAATTTTCGCCAGTTGAGGATATTCGTCTAAACTATGTTTATATGAACTTTCTTCTTTATTTTCATCTCTAAAATACGTCCTGAAAATTTGTTACATTCTTTGTGAATCACTCTGTACTGTACGTATACAAATTATTACTGTAACAATATCCTTTTTATATTAATAATTTGACACATAAATTTTATAATTTAGACATCTGTGGAGCCAAGAATAAAACTCAAACTGGACTTGTCAAAATTCAGTTTGAAAAATGAAAATTTAGATGTGAAAATGAAATTTGACGATACGGATTCATCTAAATAATATATTTTTATTCATTAAATTGTAGACAACATTAATTACCGGTGTACATGTTATTAATTTTTTGGAACGATAGTTTAAAAATACGTTCTAACAAAATACTTAAAAAAACGTTCAATCAAAATACTTTAATAAAAGGTATTTAATCGTTAAAAAATAACTATCAGATTTAATTTGTTTTCTATTCTGAATTAATATCATCTATAAGTACTCTAAATTTTTTTCCATAATAATAATTATTAACCTTTATTTTCTTTTAAAATCGTTAATGACATGAATTACATTCGAACCTGTAAGTAACGAAATCGAGAATCCCGGGGAATTCGTTAAATAGAGGGAGTTTTCTAAGAATTCTATTTGTTATATCTTCGTACTGTAGTTAAATGTCTCGTTTAGATAAACGAATTAAAGTTTTCACAGTAATTTTAGTGCTCTGCGTTAATTAATTTAGGAAAATTTAGGAAATTTTGCTACTTTAATGAATGAATTTAGGAAAATTCTGCTACTTTAATGTATTGGCAGAGAGAAACTGCAGCAGAACACGTGTTTAAATCTTTTGTTAGAATTTTATTATTAATGGGTTATAAGAGAATGTTGAGAATTTTCGCTTTACCAGTTCAATAAAAATAACCTGTCATTCTTGACTGTTGCCAAGCAAGAATACTTTGTGTTTGTATACGGGTACAATTTAGGTACAGTGAATACCTAATACAGTGTGAATACCTTAAACAGAGGTAAATTTATACGTATTTTTATTAAAATGCAGTAAAGAATTGTAATATCGAGGTTTTCGTAATATCGAGGTTCGACTGTATTAATATTTGGACGATCAATAAAAAAAAGACCAATATTTATCAGAAAATAGAACATAATTTTTGGTATCGCTTAAATTTTTTTAAATACGGTTCAACAGCGTGTGGATCATTTAAAACATAGTATATTGATTTACTAATGTATTTTTTTTAGAAGTTGAACGTTAGATTTTGTCGGGAGGGAACCTAATTTATAAATTTGTATCGGTTATAGCCAAAACAGTAAGCCACCATTATTTACCATAACCACTGTTACTTAAGCGAACGTAATATTATAGACTCGTCGCCTATGCACAATAATGTATCCTGCAAATTACTATGGATACTTCTATCTGTTTGTAAGTAAAAAGGATATTATTTATAGTCTGGCAACTACGTTCCAGACAAATTTAGCCCCTTCCCTCCTTCACTCAGACAGCGTTCTTCTCCGAAAAATATAATATCATTTGTTAATATAATCTGTAGAATTGAATACTACATTGTAAAAGCAACTAGATAGGTGAGACACAGCCTTAAATAACTAATAAGAAGGGAATCTAGAATCTGGGTACAAGTAATTCGTTTCTTTATGTTTTTATTTTCATGCGTGTATATATATATACACGCATGAATATACGCGTATAAAACGCGCGCGCGTGTGTGTGTGTGTGTGTGAGCGCGCGCGCGTATGTATGTATAAAATACCTTAAAATAATTTTAATAACTTACCATTTTCTGTTTATATTTGATGGCTAATTTTAACCTTTCCAGCGTCTGTTTTTGTCCGGGTTCCCATATATCTGCTGTGTCACTGTAGTTCAACATTATTTCTAATTCATTCGATGTACGAACGTGATCTAATAATGATGTTGCAAATGTTTGAACCAATCCTTTCATTTCCTGTTTTTTATTTCACAAAATAAAAAAAATTAACATTAAATTATATTTATAATGTAATAAATAGATCCTTTTTTTTTTGTATCTTATGTACACACAAATTATTGAATTAAAATTAAAATGAAATATGATATTTGACTTTAAAACACAATGCTTAGCTGAATTAAGTTATAAAAGTTTGATATATATATTGTTTTGTCTCGGTTTGTTTGGATGGAATAATATTTTCTTTATTTATTATTAATATACAGTAGCATATTGAGTTTAAACTACTCTCGGGTTTCGGCTACGGAAAAAAAAATAATTATTTTAATTACTGCAGCTCTTGTACCCCGTAAATTAGAAAACTAAATTTTTATTGATGTCCATGAATAAAGTATAAAATGTGAGAATATTTACTTCGAAGGAAAATGATTTATATTAAAATATATAAATAATATTTGTCCTAAGAAGCAGTCTTTCTTTTTTTTTTTAAATATTTATCTAAAGTAGTGTTAATAATATTTCAATTTTTACAATTATTAATTGATATTAGAAAGTCATATTCATTAAAAAATCAAACTTTTTTGACGAACTACGACTCTACGTGTTATACATAATGCCTACGTGTACATAATGATGAGCAGAAAAATGGTTTAATTTTTTGAAATTATTTTTTTAAAAGTAATTGTTTTATTATATAATTTTAAAAAAACAAATATAATGCAATGTATGTTTATATTTTCTTAAAACTAAAATCATCCAAGTACTTGTTAGCTGTTTAGAAACACATTTGGAGTATGATTTAAAAAATTACTGATTTTTTCTTACCATTTTAATCAAATAGTTGTAATTTCCTCTCTAATATTATCAGAATTTTCAGTTTATAAATTATATTAAATTGGTTTTTCTGTAATGAAAACTATTCTGTAGTTTTTTCAATAAGATTATTTTCAGTTGAAAATTCGGCCATTACGATCTGTATTGAGATAGTTTCAAAAATGGATCCGTTATTTTAACAAAAGGGTGTTTAGAAAAAAAACATCTATCGACAGACAAAAAACAATATTGTATAAAACCATTGGTTGATTTTAATTGGGTTAAAGAAACCTGCTGAGGGTCCCTTATACCGTTTCCTCACATAAACTGTTGAACGAAAAAAGAAATCTAGTTTTTGGTGACAATTCGAGTAACACATTTATTTTTAAAATTAATAGGGGATATTTATGAAATAAATCCTTTATTTTAAAATTACAGCGTGGCGTACGAAATGATATAACATTTGTTTTGGCAATAATTGTTTAGGTTCATACTTACTAATCAGTTTTGTGTTGGCAGAAGTGACAGCAATTAATGAATATTAGTTTCTTCTTTTACCGAGTGCGTTGTTTTTTTATAGTTTCAAGATGGCTGACAAAGGAAGATGACTGTCGAACAGCGCGTAATGTCTGTGGCAATTCTTTAATGAAACGAAAAGTTTACACGATAACGGTTTCGTGTACATTTTCAAACTCGGTGTAGTCACAGAGTTTAAAAAAGTACGTAGACTTTATCAAAAATGTAATAGTGATGGTTCACTGTTTGAAAGTGTGAACGGACTGCCGATGTTCGTTCTCCATAAAATGTTGAAACTGTCAAAGCAGGGTTGCTGAGGAGCTCGGGCAAATCAACAAGTAAAACAACAAATAAAACTTGGGATTTCTAGGCGATCTGTGCACCGAATTTTAAAAATTTATTTGCATTTGTATCCGCATTAAATAACAGTTTTTCCTAAATTAACGGTTGGAAAAAACATCAAAGAATGGCATTCGCTGAAAGGGCTGTGAACCTACACGTATCGCTGAACAAGTTTGGTTTTCAGATGATGAGGCACACTTTCACCTTGACGGGGTTGTTAATAAACAAAATGTGCGTTTTTGGGCTTCTGAAAATCCACAAGTATTGCATGAAAAAGTGCATCACGCCCCAAGAATTACGGTTTTTTTTAATCTTCAGTCATTTGACTGGTTTCATGCAGCTCTCCAAGATTTCCAATCTAGTGCCAGTCGTTTCATTTTGGTACACCCCCTACATCCTACATCCTCTACCCTCTACATCCTCTAGGTACCCTCTACATCCTACATCCCTAACAATTTGTTTTACATATTCCAAACGTGGCCTGCCTACACAATGTTTTCCTTCTACCTGTCCTTCCAATATTAAAGCGACTATTCCATGATGCCTTAGTATGTGGCCTATAAGTCTGTCTCTTCTTTTAGCTATATTTTTCCAAATGCTTCTATCTATTTGCCGCAACACCTCTTCATTTGTCACTTTATCCACCCATCTCATTTTTAACATTCTCCTATAGTACCGCGTTTCAAAAGCTTCTAATCTTTTCTTCTCAGATACTCCGATCGTTCAAGTTTCACTTCCATATAAAGCTACGCTCCAAACTTATACTTTCAAAAATCTTTTCCTGACGTTTAAATTAATTTTTGATGTAAAAAATGTAAAAAAAAAAAGTATATGTATATGACGTCGGATTTGAACCGATGTGCTTTTCCCTTCTAAGATCCAAATATTTCATTAATTAAAATTTTATTTAGCTATAACTCTGAAACCAGTGAAAATAAGTATCGCTTATATCGTTTAAAACCTCTCAATGAAAGTTTTTTTTTTTTTGTCTTCAGTCATTTGACTGGTTTGATGCAGCTCTCCAAGATTCCCTATCTAGTGCTAGTCGTTTCATTTCAGTATACTACATCCTGGAATGTAGAGGGTATACTGAAATGTAATTTGTAAGCATTACTCTGCTTTTGTAAGCATTTAAAATGATGTGTTTTTTCGCACGACTTAAGGGCCTTTTTTTTGCAATCCACAAATCTTTATATATAAAAATAAATGTTAAGTTTGTTTTTGTACGCTTCAAAAACTCAAAATGTTCTGCACCGATTGAGCTCAAATTTTAACACGATATATAACCCGCATCAAAGATAGTTTTTATCTATTTTTCGCATCAGTCACATACCCGCGACCGCGAGAAAACAGTTTTTTTAACGGTCAGCTGTGTACCAGTGACCGCGCCATCTGCCGGAAGCGAGGGGAACACTCGCCATACTATCTAACGACAACCGCAGTCACATGTGAAACAATACCTGTTACCAATTACATTGTTTATTAACAAAAAAAAAAAAAAAACGTATCCACTTGCATCTGATTCAGATTATTATACAATCTGAATTAAATATTCACTTTAATCGAGGTACTTTTGTGTGATCGTGTCGTGATGGAGCTGCGCCTTTCACCAAGCTCTGAATTTATTAGAAAACGACGAACAGTGGGATATATGTATTAATGACGCGTGTAACACTGCACATCCAAACCAAATTCGCGCATCTTTCGCATTTATATTGACCACTTGCTCCCCTTCATCTCCCACAGAGTTATGGGAAAGATATCGATCGCACATGGCTGAGGATATTTTGCATAGAGTACGCCTAGAAAATACCAATATGACCATGGAATTTACAGAAGGCATTTACAACGAAGCATTGATAAATATTGAAGACAAGTTCTTAGCTATTGCAAATAAAGTTCTTAGTCAATTGGGAATGCCAGCACCCATCCGAGCTGCGATTGCTTCATTTAATGTGGATTTACGCCATGAACAGAGTTTCATCTTCAGTCAGTTGATCTTCAGTCATATGTCCAATCAAACATTCCCAAATTAACGCGCGAACAGAAAGGCATTTACGATCGCATAATGCAAATGATAAATGACGGAGTTTGTGGGACCTTCTTCTTGGATGGGCCAGGAGGAACTGGGAAAACATTACTCATTAGATTGATTCTAGCAACGATTCGATCAAAAAATGACAATTATCCTGTTGCGGAATATTAATCAGCCAAAACTCTGCAACGGCACGCGACTTGCAGTTAAGAAATTGATGAATAACGTAGTGGAAGCAAAGTTTTTAACGGGGCCTTTCAAAGGTGAAGATGTCCTCATTCCTCGAATACCCATAATCCCCATAATATGAAGGTTTTACTTTATAGCAGGGCAGGGTGGACAGCCCCGTTCCTGAGGGTTCATATGCCCTGGTGTGTGGGTTCCCGTGATGGAGCGGGGACTCCTGGGGTCCGTTAGGTGTGGACCGAGACCCGTCCGGGGGTGTAGGTCGGGTATCAGTCCTCGAGACCGGGTGGGGGTGCACCCGGGGAACACCCCCACTCGTGAGTGGGGGTGTTCCCGGATACGCTTCGGCTCCTGCGAGGCTGGCAAAAGGAAAGACAGAGACCCGGTCTCTGTCTGGGGGGGGGGTAACGGCATAGCTGGGCTTGGTTTCTTCCGTTGGAGATTAGAGGCAGCCAACTAAAAGATCCGGAAAGGACACGTCACCGAGCCGAGTATACTTAATTGGATGTCCGGCTCGAGGTTGTAGGGAGGGGGCGGGGGGGTATGCCCATAATTCCGACCGATACACCATTTTAATTTAAAAGATTGCAATTCCCAATTCGATTAGCATTTGCAATCACAATCAATAAAGCTCAAGGTCAATCTTTAGAATTGTGTGGTTTAGATTTAGGTGCGGATTGCTTTTCACATGGGCAACTGTATGTTGCGTGTTCCCGAGTCGGCAAACCAGATAGCCTTTATATCTACGCAGACAGTGGAAAAACAAAAAATATTGTATATCCACAAGTATTGCAAAATTATACTTCTATGAAACGTATGCTTTGTTTTGTTTCTCATTTCTCATCCATGCAACCACAATGTGCCACAGCGAAGCGTGGCGGGTAGAGCTAGTATTAGTATAAAATAAAAATGGATTGAGATACTTTTTTTTTCTTAATTAACCTCCGAGATCACCTTTAGGTATTTTGCTTAAGAGGTTTAGATGAATGATTTGTTGTAGCGTGTTTGAAAATGCCATGCCTGACCGGGATTCGAACCCAGGGCCTCCGAATGAAAGGCCGAGACGCTACCATTCGCGTCACGGAGACCGGCGCGTGTAATCTAATGTCTACAACCGTTTTTAAACATTTTATTTTTTAGTATATTTCTGTTTTTATTTATTTTATTTTTTTTACATAGAATTATCCTGCATTTTTTACTATATACTTCATGATTAATATTAAATTCGTAAGAATAAATAAAAAATAAAAAAAATACAATTGGTTATTGAACCTACGTTAAAAAATTAAATAAAAATTCCCCATCGGTTATACAATACAATAAAACATAAAAGTAATCCAGTATCACAGATGTGAAATGTCCGATGCAAACAGTAGGCTACAATTAACAATCCTTTCTCATAAATCAACCGAAAAATATCATTAGTTAAATACATCTCCAAACGTTAAAAGTTTGTTTTTTTCTTTCAGCTAAGTATAATTTTAGCTTAGTTTTAAATATTATTATTTTTATTTATATCGCGCATAAACGATTGTAACTTATTGGCAAATTATGAGACACTTAAATTCATTAAATTACATTTTTTTCGGGTTTATTTTAGGTAGAGTATCAAAAATTTCATTTTTATTATAAGTAAACATAATAAACACTTCATTAAATATTTTTTTTTTTTTAATCTTTAAAGCCTTAAAAAAATTTTAATTTATGAAAATACGGTTTTTTAATAATTAAATGATTAATGCTTTTAAATATTTAATTTTTAAAGACCAAGTTACGCATTTGACCTTTTAAATTATCATGAATGAAATTATTATACACTGATAAAAATCCCTCACGAGAGAAGAAAACTGATTTAAATAAACGATGTCTTCCTTAATTGATTTACATGTATTACTCGTACTTTTTTTTGCCTTTTATTTATTTTACAGCATTATACATTAACGAACATAAAAAATCCGGATGATTTTTCCTGTTACATGAAAATGTACTTATATATTTATAAACCTAATGAATTAGTTTATAATATAAAATATTGAGAAAAAATGCTCACATAGTTGGTTAGTAGCAAAATTAATAAAAAAAAACCAGTGAAAAAAATTGTCTTTTTTTTAAATATTAAAATTGATTAACTTGATTCAAATCGTTTGATGCACTGTAACGAAACAGGCTAATCAAGTTTGCTTGCTTGATGAATTAATTCGTTTTAAAGCTCTACAAGCTTGTACATCGAAATATAGAAGTAGCACTTTATAGCGTATAAAAGATACTATGCCTGACCGGGATTCGAACTCGAGAACCACCAGGTAAAAACCGAGTAAAACCGAGACCCGTCCAGGGATGTAGGTCGGGTATCAGTCCTCGAGACCGGGTGGGGGTGCACCCGGGGAACACCCCCACTCGAGAGTGGGGGTGTTCCCGGATACGCTTCGGCTCCTGCGAGGCTGGCAAAAGGAAAGACAGAGACCCGGTCTCTGTCGTGGGGGGGGGGGGGGGGGGGTAACGGCATAGCCGGGCTTGGTTTCTTCCGTTGGAGATTAGATGCAGGCAACTAAAAGATCCGGAAAGGACACGTCACCGAGCCGAGTATACTTAATTGGATGTCCGGCTCGAGGTTGCAAGGAGTGGGGGGGGGGGGTATGCCCATAATTCCGACCGATACACCATTTTAATTTAAAAGATTGCAATTCCCAATTCGATTGGCATTTGCAATCACAATCAATAAAGTTCAAGGTCAATCTTTAGAATTAATTGTGTGGTTTAGATTTAGATGGGGATTACTTCTCACATGGGCAACTGTATGTTGCGTGTTCCCGAGTCGGCAAACCAGATAGCCTTTATATCTACGCAGACAGTGGAAAAACAAAAAATATTGTATATCCACAAGTATTGCAAAATTAAACTTCTATGAAATGTATGCTTAGTTTTGTTTCTCATTTCTCATCCATGCAACCACAATGCGCCACAGCAAAGCGTGGCGGGTAAAGCTAATATATATATATATATATATATTTCTAAATTTATTTTATTGCAAATTTTAAGCAAATCAGATATTCATCTACTTTATTTACTTATCTATTTATAAAAGTTATGAATCTTTTTATATGTTTCAAACTACTTAAGGTATATTATAATTTAAAAAGTTTTAAAAATATTGAAACGAATACTTCATCGGCTTATTTCTTTTACGTATAGACTGTATATATATATATATATATATATATATATATATATCCTCCCGTCTTTTTATTATAG
Organism: Lycorma delicatula; assembly: GCF_047948215.1. Lineage (NCBI taxonomy): Eukaryota > Metazoa > Arthropoda > Insecta > Hemiptera > Fulgoridae > Lycorma > Lycorma delicatula. Next base: position 45,406,892 of record NC_134465.1, read on the forward strand.
GATACACAATGTTTGAATTACATATACTTTGTAAAATATTTGAACGTGATACTCGATAAAATAAAAAGATTCTATTTTAGGTTTGTTTGTTATACGTAAAAGTTTTTTTATTATATAAAAATAAATAAATCTACATGTATATGTAAATTATAGAAAAATATTTATTTTGATGAGTTGAAAAATTTCTGTTCAACTACTCTTTTTCATTTGAAATTAAATCAATATTTTCTTTTATCCTCGTAACTTATATGCATTCTTATTTAAAAAAAAAGAAGCAAAGTCGATTTATTTATTTTATTGAATAAAATAAATGATAAAAATATTAAAAAGTTACAAAGAAAGCGAGAGAGAAAGAGAAATAAAACATAAAAGAAAGTAAGAAGAAAAATAAATAACATTGCATAGGACTGATTGTTAAAATCTATTGGTCTGTGCTTGAGGTTAATGACTTTTAATTAAAATATGTATATTGATAACGGTGGAGACAGTGACAGGACGTTAAGTCGGTACAATTTTAAACTATGACAACCAATGTTACTTTGTATTACTTTACATAAACAAATTTACACGACAAATAAATTTTAGTTTTAATAAGATTATAACAAATAATTTTTTCGTTCCTGATGATGGAGGGAATTTTATTCTGAAAGCGCTTGAACACTTATATAAAAGAATTGTTGGTAAGTGGGTTTTTTAATTATTAATTATATAATGAAATATATGTAAATGAAACATAATAAATGAATATACGAAGTGTGTGAGAAAAGTAATGAGACTGACATTTTACTTACCAAAGTTTTTATATTTTTCAAACAACAATATTATCCCCTACAAAGTAGTTCCCTTGGGCAGCTATACACCGGCTGAGTCGTTGTTCCCGCTGGAAGGCTTCAACTGGTAGGGCTTTTAACTGGTCGGTCACAGTCTTTTGAATGTTCTACAGAGTTACAAAATGACGTCCTTTTAAAACATGTTTCAATTTCGGGAAAAGGAGAAAGTCACAAGGATTCAAATCAGGTAAATAGGGTCGTTGAGAAACCGTTTTATGGTAAAAAATTTCGTGATGAAAATAGACGTGTGACACAGGGCATTGTCGTGATGAAGCATCCACTTGTCTGCAATGTCTGGTCTCACGCGATTCACTCTTTTCCTGAGCCTTTCAAGGACACCTTTGTAAAACACTTGGTTGACAGTTTGTCCTGGAGGAACAAATTATTTATGCACGATATCCCTTCTGTCAAAAAAGCAAATCTGCATGGTTTTCATCATTGATTTGCTCCTTCGACATTTTTTCGGTCGAGGCGATGATGAAGTGTGCCACTCTTCGTTTTCCCGCTTTGTTTCAGGATCGTACTCAAATATTCAGGATTCATCATCTGTGATCACACGATTGAAGAATTCTTGGTCATTGTCGATCCTCTCAAGAACATCAACGCACACGTTTCTCCGATTGTCCTGTTCCATTGTAAGGTTTTTCGTCGCCGATTTCGCACCAACCTTTCGCATGTCCAAATCGTCTGTCAAAATTTGATATACGGTGAAAGTGTTTAAATTCAACTGTTCGCTCATCATCCTTATTGTTAAACGACGGTCTGGACTCACAAGAACCCTCAAACGCTCAACGTTTTCGTCAGATTTTGAAGTTGAAGGTCTCCCTGAGCGAGGTTGATCTTCAACGTGTTCTCGGCCTTCCAAAAATGATTTGTGCCAGCGGAAAACTTGTGCTCTTGATAAGCAATGTTTCCCATAGGCCTATTTCAGCTTTTCAAAGGTCACAGTCGCGGATTCCTCAAGTTCAACACAAATCTTGATTGCACAACGTTGCTCTAAATTCCGATGCTCCATTTTCGTAACATACAACTTCACTGCTGGCGCTGTCAAAAAGAATGTGTTGGCTGAACGGAGTTAAACTCGTACTGAGCATGTGGAAGGGATGAACAAACCGGTCTAGCACAGACCGGTAGACACAGCGTTGCCAGATCGCTCGCAGTGCTACCAATCTCATTACTTTTCTCACACACCTCGTAACATATATATATATATATATAGAAAGAAACAGGTATAAATGAAATATAGTAGAAATAATGTAGATGGACCACTGAATATAAAAGTAGAAACAGAAAAGATTATGGAGGTAGAAGAATTTTGTTGTGTAGGAAGTAGAATTACTAAAAATGGACGAAGCAGGAGCGATGTAAAATGCTGAATAGCACAGGCGAAACGAGCCTTCAGTTAGATATATAATTTTTTTATATCAAAAATTAATTTCAACGTCAGGAAAAGATTTTTCAAAGTATATGTTTGCAGCGCAGCTTTATATGGAAGTGCAACTTGGTCGATCGGAGTGCCTAAGAAGTAAAGAATAGAAGCTGTTGAAATGTGGTGCTATAGGAGAATGTTAAAAATCAGACGGGTAGATAAAGTGACAAATGAAGAGGTGTTCCGGCAAATAGATGGAGAAAGAAGCGTTTGGAAAAATATAGCTAAAAGAAGAGATAGACTTATAGGCCACATATTAAGGCATCCTGGAATAGTCGCTTTAATATTGGAGGGACAGGTAGAAGAAGAAAATTGTGTAGGCAGGCAACGTTTGGAATATGTAAAACAAATTTTTAGGGATGTAGGATGTAGGGGGTATACCGAAATGAAACGACTGGCACTAGATTGGGAATCTTGGAGAGCTGCATCAAACCAGTCAAATGAGTGAAGACAAAAAAAAAATAATGATAATAGAATTTTCAAGAAAATTTTACACATTTATTTAGAAAGAAAACTTAAAAGCATATTTCAGGATGTAGTTAAAAAATATTTAAATAAAGCACGAATAGAAATTCCCGACTCACAAAAAATTGGAAATTAAATGAGAAAAGAATTAACGATAATTCAGAAAATATGATTTTTCTTCAAGGAAAAAGCACTAATACAAAAATCAAAAATAACAACTGAAGAATTGAGGAAAAAGGCAAATGAAGACTTAAAAAAGAATTAGTTGGAAAGGAAGAAAATGGATAATAAGAAAAATGTTAAAAGTGGTCCATAATTAGAGAAAATGAAATCAAAAACATTCCTAGATAGAGTCAATGAGAAAGATCTAAAACGAATACCGGAGTTCTTAATTTAAGAGAAAACGTTTTTATTATCAGTATCCTGTTGATATTTATTTTTTTTTTTTAGTTTTTAATTTTTAAAATACTGTACGTTTTGAAAATGAACAGTTACCGCTTTTGGTAACGTTACATTATGATAAAGCCGCTTTCATTAATAATAATTATTACATATATATATATAATAATTAGAAATAATTATAATTATAATGAAATAATTACTGAAACCTAAATATAAATAAAACTCGTATTTGTAATATGGTACATGCAATCTAGTTGTTTATAATAAAATTGAAATTACATTTCTGTTTAATCTATATGAATAGAATCTACATCAATACATACATCTACATATGTTCTATATAATGAATATAAATTCATTAATCTGGAAATGACAGTATCCCTAACGAATTATATAATAAAGTATAGACTTATAGGACTAAGATCGCTTAATATTGTGTATATGTATTTTCATATATAAATTTACAGTTAATATTACCAAGTATTCGGCTCTGAATTCTGTTTCCATATAGCTAAGTCGTCGTAACTCCCATGATAGTTCGAATGCGGTTAATAAAGGATCTCTTGACGATAATGCTATTAATGACGACGATGTCAATGCTCTGTATGCATTTATTCTTGATTGAGAATGCCTTAAAGAGTCTTGTTCACTACTTACTACACATTCATCACAGCCGCACCTAAATTAAACAAAAACAAAAAACATTTTTAACAAAAGATTTTGTTTAAATACTCGTGTTTTTATCATATAAAATTTCAGAAAGAAGAAAAATTGTTGTTTTGTGTATCGATTTTCCTTAAAAATACTCAGCAACCATTGACTTTCTTCCTTTTTCCTGTTTAGCCTTCGGTAACTACCGTTTAGATAATTCTTCAGAGGATGAATGAGGATGATATGTATGAGTGTAAACGAAGTGTAAGTCTTGTACATTCTCAGTTCGACCGTTCCTGAGATGTGTGGTTAATTGAAACCCAACCACCAAAGAACACCGGTATCCACGATCTAGTATTCAAATCCGTGTAAAAATAACTGGCTTTACTAGGACTTGAACGCTGGAACTCTCGACTTCTAAATCAGCTGATTTGGGAAAACGCGTTAACCACTAGACCAAACCGGCGGGTCAGCAACCATTGACTAACTCGGCAATAACGGTGGATCGATAAAATAATATTTATCAATCTTATAAGACGTATTATAATAAATTACGTACGATCATAAATAATCGGGAAATTTTTTTCCCGTTTTTGAACCAAAGGAATCGCCGTTTGCAAAAAATCCGGATACCCAAAATTTTGGCCGTTCGGTATGAAAACATCAAATTTTTCGATAATTCTTTTTTTGACTGGTTTGATGAAACTCTCCATTAATTTCTGTTCTATTCTCTTACATTCATCATTCGTGTTATAGGTTCGATTTGTCAATAGTTAAAAATTCTAGTAATGTATGTTGCACTGCACTTAAACAAACGGGAAGAAAATAAAAAATAAAAATATAACGAACACATGATATCTTTTAAAAAACAAAAACAAGTTTCTAATTATGCAACGCATTTAATAAAAGGACATACCCCGATGAAAATGGAAGAATCAACGAAATTAATTCACAGTTATATTAAAGAAAGAAGAATGAACATTTTAGAAAATCTAGAAATCTTTAAATTAAAAAGTAACAATAAAACGATCATAAATGAAAGATAAAAAATCGTGTGGAAGTTCTGAATAATTCACTGAAAACAGAAAATAGATAAATTAATTAAAAGATAAGTAGTATAACCGTTAATAATAAATAAACATAAAGAAGGCCGGGTAAGGTATGACGTCAAATAAAGGGAGGGGCGTCGATTAAACTCTTTGAATGAAAACTTGGATTCATTAATTTAGTTTTATATTTGAATTAATGAAAATTATTTTTTGTTAAACTTGCAAATTTAATATATTTTAATGTTTTCATAATCATTTTTTTTTCCTCCTCTATGAATCATGAGACCTTGCCGTTGGTGAGGGGGGTTGAGTGCTCAGGGATACAGAGCAGCTGGACCGAAGGTGCAACCATATCGGAGAGGTATCTGTTGAGAGCCAGACTAAGGAATGATTCCTGAAAGAGGGCAGCAGCTCTTTCAGTAGTTGTTAGGGGCGTGAGTCACAATGACTTAAACGGCCGTATCAACATCACTCAGTCCTCTGAGTACTGCGCAGCTGAAAGCAATGGAAAACTACAGCTGCTTTTTTTCCAAGAAAATGTGGCTCTCTGAATTTTCACATAGCAATAATGGAGGCGCCTTCCTTGGTAAAATATTCCGGAGGTAAAATAGTCCCCCGTTCGGATCTCCGGGTGGGGACTACTAAGGAAGGGGTCACCAGAAAATTAAAAAATAACATTCTACTAGTCGGAGCGTGGAATGTTAGAAGCTTAAAAAAGGTTGGTAGGCTAGAAAATTTAAAAAGGGAAATGGATAGGGTGAATGTGGATATAGTAGGAATTAGTGAGGTTCGGTGGGAAGAGGAAGGCGACTTTTGGTCAGGTGATTTTAGAGTAATTAACTCAGCGTCAAATAATGGGCAGGCAGGAGTAGGTTTCGTGATGAACAAGAAGATAGGGAGGAGAGTGGAGTATTTCAAAACGCATAGCGATAGAATCATTGTAATAAGGATAAAATCAAAACCTAAACCGACAACGATTGTTAACGTTTATATGCCTACAAGCGCCCATGATGATGATGAGGTAGAGTGTGTATACGAAGAGATTGATGAAGCAATTAAACACCTAAAAGGAGATGAAAATTTAATAATAGTTGGAGATTGGAATGCAAGCATTGGAAAAGGCAAGGAAGGAAATATAGTGGGTGAATACGGGCTGGGCAGAAGGAATGAAAGAGGGGACCGACTTATAGAGTTTTGCACGAAGTATAATTTAGTAATTGCCAACACTCAATTTAAAAATCATAATAGAAGAATATACACTTGGAAAAAGCCAGGCGATACTGGAAGGTATCAGATAGATTATATCATGGTTAAGCAAAGATTTAGAAATCAACTCGTTGACTGCAAAACTTACCCTGGAGCAGACATTGATAGCGACCATAATTTGGTGATAATGAAATGTAGATTGGGGTTTAAAAACCTGAAGAAAAGTTGTCAGATGAATCGGTGGAATTTAGAGAAGCTTAAGGAAGAGGAGGTAAAGAAGATTTTTGAGGAGGACATCGCAAGAGGTCTGAGTAAAAAAGATAAGGTAGAAAATGTAGAAGAAGAATGGGTGAATGTTAAAAAGGAAATTCTTAAATCAGCAGAAGCAAACTTAGGCGGAATAAAGAGAACTGGTAGAAAACCTTGGGTTTCAGACGATATATTGCAGCTGATGGATGAACGTAGAAAATATAAGAATGCTAATGATGAAGAAAGTAAAAGGAACTATCGGCAATTAAGAAATGCTATAAATAGGAAGTGCAAACTGGCGAAAGAAGAGTGGATTAAAGAGATAGAAGAACAATTGCTAACATGTACAGGAACCAAACAGCAACAATAACAATTGAAGAACATAAGAAAGAAGCCCTAATAAGAAAGGGAGTCCGACAAGGATGTTCCCTATCTCCGTTACTTTTTAATCTTTACATGGAACTAGCAGTTATTGATGTTAAAGAACAATTTAGATTCGGAGTAACAGTACAAGGTGAAAAGATAAAGATGCTACGATTTTCTGATGATATAGTAATTCTAGCCGAGAGTAAAAAGGATTTAGAAGAAACAATGAACGGCATAGATGAAGTCCTACGCAAGAACTATCGCATGAAAATAAACAAGAACAAAACAAAAGTAATGAAATGTAGTAGAAATAACAAAGATGGACCGCTGAATGTGAAAATAGGAGGAGAAAAGATTATGGAGGTAGAAGAATTTTGTTATTTGGGAAGTAAAATTACTAAAGATGGACGAAGCAGGAGCGATATAAAATGCCGAATAGCACAAGCTAAACGAGCCTTCAGTAAGAAATATAATTTGTTTACATCAAAAATTAATTTAAATGTCAGGAAAAGATTTTTGAAAGTGTATGTTTGGAGTGTCGCTTTATATGGAAGTGAAACTTGGACGATCGGAGTATCTGAGAAGAAAAGATTAGCAGCTTTTGAAATGTGGTGCTATAGGAGAATGTTAAAAATCAGATGGGTGGATAAAGTGACAAATGAAGAGGTATTGCGGCAAATAGATGAAGAAAGAAGCATTTGGAAAAATATAGTTAAAAGAAGAGACAGACTTATAGGCCACATACTAAGGCATCCTGGAATAGTCGCTTTAATATTGGAAGGACAGGTAGAAGGGAAAAATTGTGTAGGCAGGCCACGTTTGGAGTATGTAAAACAAAATGGTTGGGGATGTAGGATGTAGAGGGTATACTGAAATGAAACGACTAGCACTAGATAGGGAATCTTGGAGAGCTGCATCAAACCAGTCAAATGACTGAAGACAAAAAAAAAAAAAGTAATCATTTTATATCAGAATGAAAGTAAAAAATTAATTGAAATCCATATTGGTAAATTTATTATGTACTTCGCGATCGCCAGTTTTTTTACTTAACAATATAATATTATTATGAAATACTATAATAATAATACTAAATAATAATACTTCATATAATATTTCTATGAATATTTTTTTTGTGTAAAGAGACTACTACTGAGTTAAGTAAAGGTCTTGGAGTATAAGGGTTTTTCCATACGTTTTCTTAGTATATTTCTACAATTCTTTAAAAAAAAATTTTGAATATCCAAACTGATTAGCCTATTATTATTGTAATTATTTTTTTTAGTACTTTTATTTATAGTCGCATCAACAATTAAAGTCATTAGTGACTTATTAATGTAATGTAACTGTACCAGTAGATTTGTAATCTTGAACAAACTCATGTTCATGATTACCCCTGAGATATGGTTAAAAGAAACACAACCACCAAAAAAACCGTATCCATGATTTAGTATTCAAATCTGAATAAAAACAACTACCTTAATTAGGATTTGAACCTGAATACTTCGATTTCGAAATCAGCTGATTTACGACGATGAGGTTACCACTAGACCAACCCGGTGGATAATTATATATTTTATTTTTACGTTTTTAGTATGATAAATTGAGTTTATAAGAACTATTTAGTTTGTTTTCTCTCTCTCAATATCCTGGTCTGATAATAACAGTAATAATAATAATGAAAATACGAATGTATAACAACGAAAATAGTAATTTAAATAAAAAGCAAAATATTTGTTTAAAGGCAGTTAGGTTATAGAAACCAGAGTACATCTACGTTACTACAAACATTCTAATGACCGCCAGAATTTGATATTGCAGTAACGAGATAACAACAGTACAGTCTAAGTTCGTACAATTGAATTTTCTGCAAAATATTACTTTTTTTCCTTTTTCCTGTTTAGCCTCCGGTAATTACCGTTCAGATAATACTTCAGAGGATGATATTTATGAGTGTAAATTAAGTATAGTCTTGTATAGTCTCAGTTCGACCATTCCTGAGATGTGTGGTTAATTGAAACCCAACCACCAAAGAATACCGGTATCCACAATCTAGTATTTAAAATCAGTGTAACTGACTTTACTAGGATTTAAAGCTGGAACTCTCAACTTCCAAATCAGCTGATTTGGGAAGACGCGTTCACCACAAGATCAAGCCGGTGGATTGTAAAATATTAATACAATTGAACTACCCTACGCTTTATGAATGAACAGAATACTGTCACTTTCATTAGTGATTAGTAATAACTCACCGAACATTTTCCTACATTCACCCATTCGTGAGTGAAGCTAACTCGCAAATACTCGTATTCTTTTGGAATACTCGTGACGGACTCTTCACGCGTTGTTACCACATGCTTGCTGATATCGACGTCACACAATCGCGTAGAACACGGCCTTGCAGAACTACTCGCTTAACTAACTGTTCCCGGTGATCCTGGCAGTACTTGAATTTCTTGGCCTATAGAACCAGTACCCGCCTCATCCCTTTAATTGTACCGGTAACCCTTCTGGTCGAACAAAAGCTTTTGAAGGTGTCATTGTCTATAATACAAAGAACACCGTTACTCTAAATATCCCTTTTAGTTTCTACTGGATTCTTTTTGATTATTTTCTCTCTCTTTCTTCTTAATTGGAATAAATACGATACCTTGGTTAATTATACTGGTCCTGTTACAATACGTTACTCTACAACATTTTTCTGTTGCTAGAATAGAGCTATGAACGGGTAATTATAACGATCGGCCAAAATTTTGGGTATCGGGGTTTTAGTAAATCCCAAAAATCCCGGGGTTTTAGTAAAAAACAAAAAAAGTTTAGAAATTTCCTGAAGATTTATGTGTTGACCTGAATTTTGATTAATATCTCCGGATTGGATCAACATGAATTCTTCGAAAATAGATCAAAGATTTCTATATATGTGACATTGAGGACATTAAATGTTTGATAAAATAAAAAAGGGGACGATTTCGCTATTTTTAATTTTTGACATTTTGTATGGGGAGTTATAGAAAATTAAGCTTGGGTAAACCAAAAGTTCTTATTGAGTTTTTTTAAAATTCCAAAGTCGATCGGAATTATTGAAAAAGGGTGCGGGGGAATTTCATTCAACATTATTTTTAACAATTTCTTGTTTGTGTCACGAAAATCCGTTGACAAAATCGTTGAAATTTGCCAAAAAGTTTGGTTATCTCTATATATATATATATATATATATATATATATATATATATATATATATATATATATATACATCTTCCAGGCTTGACCTGAATTTCGACACCCCATCTGATGAAGGGACATCAAGATAACTGTATTTGTTTGTTTTTTAGTAAACTTTTATTATTTTTTAACCTTTTTGAATAACATAGCTCGATCAGCAATCGGAGAGATTTATTTACTGCTGTAAATAATCGTTTAAATAAATAAATATTTAAGGTTCAAGAAACAAAGAGGGCTGATTTGATCCCGTAATTAAAATATCAGTTTCTTTTAAACTTTAATTTTGAGTTTGAAAATTTTGCTATATCTTTACTGTTGTAGATAAAACGGGAACTTTTTTTTTTAAAAGGGGGTTCCGTGAACCCCGAATTAAGAATTTTAATCATTCTTGCATTTCTAAAATTTATATTTTTTTCCAAATACCAGCTGTTATACGAATGGTGTTTGAGGTAGCATCGATCAACGGAATTAAATAAGAATCAATTTTTTTAATTTTATTTATTAATATTGTTCATTTGTTTTTCCCGTTAAAGCCCATCAGGGCTTTGAATGGGGGGAGGGTGATGCGGCAACCGGAAGAGTCACAAGGCGGGTATCTTCCCCTTCGGGGTTGAGATGTTCATTTTTTTTATCAATTCTACTCTAAATACAGCGTAATTTGGATGATAAAACATCATATGTGTAGACGAAGTAAACACGGGACCAATTTGCTTTTATTGAAAATTGTTATCTTTTTTTCGGAATTGTACGATTACTATAAATATTGCATAATTAAAAATCATTAATATTTAAAAATCCTGTAGAATATTTAAAATAAATCTGTCAAGGGCAAACCAGGGAAAGTTATGCAAAACTTTTATTTTTATTATTTATTCTTGATTGCTTTTTTAACTACTTTTTTATGGCAACAAATAGGCTGTTTTTTTTTCAAACTACCTGATTTAAAAATAAAATTTTAAAATTAAACAAAACTGAAAAAAGAATTAATAAATTACCTGACGTCATGCGGCATCGGTAAAGTTGCTCCTCTGTCTAATAATATTTTCAAAATCTCATAGTTGTTCATATGCGCAGCTAATATTAATGGTGTTATATCCGGAGTAAAATTCGATGTTGATCTATCAACCGCTTCCCAACTCTGGTAATAAAACAATTAAATTAAAATTAATATTATATAAATATAATTTATATAAATATATAACATATAACTTTTTTTTTTTATATTAAATTTCTTTACATGGAACTAGCAGTTAATGATGTTAAAGAACAATTTAGATTCGGAGTAACAGTACAAGGTGAAAAGATAAAGATGCTACGATTTGCTGATGATATAGTAATTCTAGCCGAGAGTAAAAAGGATTTAGAAGGAACAATGAACGGCATAGATGAAGTCCTACCCAAGAACTATCGCATGAAAATAAACAAGAACAAAACAAAAGTAATGAAATGTGGTAGAAATAACAAAGATGGACCACTGAATGTGAAAATAGAAAAGATTATGGAGGTAGAAGAATTTTGTTATTTGGGAAGTAGAATTACTAAAGATGGACGAAGCAGGAGCGATATAAAATGCCGAATAGCACAAGCTAAACGAGCCTTCAGTAAGAAATATAATTTGTTTACATCAAAAATTAATTTAAATGTCAGGAAAAGATTTTTGAAAGTGTATGTTTGGAGTGTCGCTTTATATGGAAGTGAAACTTGGACGATCGGAGTATCTGAGAAGAAATGATTAGAAGCTTTTGAAATGCGGTGCTATAGGAGAATGTTAAAAATCAGATGGGTGGATAAAGTGACAAATGAAGAGGTATTGCGGCAAATAGATGAAGAAAGAAGCATTTGGAAAAATACAGTTAAAAGAAGAGACAGACTTATAGGCAACATACTAAGGCATCCTGGAATAGTCGCTTTAATATTGGAAGGAGAGGTAGAAGGGAAAAATTGTGTAGGCAGCCACGTTTGGAATATGTAAAACAAATTGTTAGGGATGTAGGATGTAGAGGGTATACTGAAATGAAACGACTAGCACTAGATAGGGAATCTTGGAGAGCTGCATCAAACCAGTCAAAGGACTGAAGACAAAAAAAAAAAAATTTTAACTATTTACAAATGAGGTAATTAATCGGTCGTAATTTCAGCGACCATGTTTGCAATCAATACTGTTGTCGATCTTTTGTGTTCGTTGTCATTAATAGAACCTGTCTTTCTGAATTTAGTCACTGATCTCAATTCTGATGGCTTATTTAGGGAATAATCTATCCCAGAACTTCGTCAAAAAGATGCTTGCACAGCAGTTATTGATCGCGTACTGTAGTATGACTCGATAATACAAACACTTTCATTTTTTGAAATCACCAAATTCTCACAATAATGCACTGGGTATTCTGATTACTTTGTTGCGGTTACTGATATTTGTCTACTGTATTGACACGGTAGTCAGATATTGGACGATACTATTACAGTAAAATGTAGGAGATAGTAGAGTAGTCGATTCAAATTTTATAGAAGGCTGATTTTATATAGGACACTTTACAATTTTTATTATTGTTCAGGTTAAAAATAGTTTGATCAAAATTAAAAATACCGTTCGATTCAGTCTAAAAATAAAAAAATTTAATGAAATTTTTTTTTTCATCGACGAATGCCTTGAAAAATAATTTTTTTACATAAAATAAAAATTTCAATTTTCCAGTCTAGATAGCGCTCTAGTAGAGCTATACCTCTAGAAAGTAAAGTATTATAATCTTTCCAATTTGGGCATATGCGGTTTTCACCGGATCTTGACGTTTTGAGATCTAAAGTACCCAAAATACTAAAAACCGGATGGAAATTTTCTGTACGTATGTGTGTGTGATCGGTGTTGGTCTCTAAATCACCTTATATCTCCAGAACTACCGGACCAATTTTGACCAAACTTGGTCAGATTACTTGTATATACGGGGCATTGATACCATTAAATTTTCAACTTAAAAGTTGAAGGGGGTGAGACTCTAGAGCAAGGTTCCTACCCTTAGTATCTTGAGATTTCACCTAATTAAGGTCTTATTTTTCAAATTCAAATTCTTTTATTTCTTTCACTTTTACAAAATTAATAATTAATGGAATAATCCTAATACTAATTATAATTGTACTCTAAGGTTATCTATTCATAGTTTAGAACCAATATTAACATTGTTTTTATAATACAATTTAATATATATTACTTAACTTAATTATACTTAAGCATTATGATTTATAATCGGAAGTGAGTTTTGTAAAAGATGAAAGATTAGGTGTCCAGAAGGGTCTTGCCCGTTTTGTGGCACCATCCCTTTTATATTAATCTGTTTAGTTAAAGTAAGGGGACAAAAAAGAAACAGTTTTATCTTATGTAGGAGAATTAGTTTTGGTTCAATTCATGATTTACTCTGGCGGAAACTTTATCTTTTCTGCAGTTAAGTATAGAGAAGATCAATTTTCTTAGGCACATTTGTTAACAATTAAAAAAATTGTAGTAATATTTACAAAAAAAGTTTTTTTCTAAAATCGCACCCCTTGCTCCAAAAAATGTTCTAAACTATTGGCTAAGGGGATATACTGCGTCTATCTCACCACAAGGAGAGCTAGTGTAGCACTGATGTGCTAAATTAAGTTGTATATGTATGCGTGGGTATGCCGCGTGTCGGGGAAGTCTATAACTTTTATCAGCTTTTTTTATTGGATAAATTATTGAAATTTTAAGTAAATAAATATTTTTCTAATCTTTTTGTTATTATAAATTCTTATGTTTCAGATAATTTAAATAATAATGTTTTACTAATAAGCTTAATAAACCATTACTCTAGACGAAACTTTGTAAATCGCTAATTTTAGGACCGACCGTTGACCTTCAAGATAAACTGATGAATCCCTTTTTGATGACGTTACCAAGAGATCCATCCACTTTGATCTCTTACTACTTACCTTATAATCCTTCTGTAACCTAAAGTCCTACAAAGAAACATATAGAATTTATTTTTAGTAAATCAATAACAAGAATTAAATTGAATATTCCTTATATTTTTAATACATTTCGTATACAAAATATAATCATAAAAAAATGCGTAACTCTACTTAAAATGTAATAATAATGGGGTTTTTTTGTGCAGTAAAAATTATACATTTAAGTCTATTTTTATTATTAAAACAAAGTTAAATTACGCAGACTCTTTCTCTGCTTATTTGATCACATTTGTTATAACAATGTTTCTAGTAAGTTACATAATGAATAAATTTATTAAAATTAATTCTGTTGTATTTATTATTCTTTGTATCTGTACGTCCGGCTTATTTACGATGATACCGAATGATTTAGAGTAATAGAATCCATTTTTTTTTCTATTATTACATTTTCAGTTTCATTAAGAGTCATGAGTTTTTTTACTGGTTTGATGCTACTCTAAATATCTTTCTGTTCGGTGCTAATCTTTTAACCTCAACATAAATTATTATAATCCTATATCCTAAATTGTCTTTCGCAGTTGTGTAAATATTGAAAATATTTATTTTTCTAAATTTTAATTTTAAAAATTTTCTATTAATTATCAAAATTAAGTATGTCTCCCGATTGCTAATATACAAACAAGTACAACGATCTAGTTTTTTTCGTTTCTTTAAACGATTCTGATTTAAATCTTTCTCTTAACTGTTTTTCCTAAGATGTCTTCATTTTTTAATTTTATTAACCCGTCTACTTTTCAATATTTTTCTATAAAATTAACATTTTAAAGGCTTCTATTCTTATTTTTTTTATATTTTTAATGTCTTACCACAAACCGTTATAGTCCATACAAATATTTTTAAGAAATACTTTCTTATTTTTAATTCTTTATTATTATAGTAATTTCGTTTTTATTAATTAATTTTTTGTTAGTCCTCCTCGATTCGCACTTTAACTGATGTTTGCATTATTTTATCCACTTTTTATAATAGAATTCTCCCACTTTTGCTATATTGTGTTCTCATATTTTTATATTTAAATTCACGCTGTCCTTTTTATCATCATATCATTACTTAATTATTTTTAAAATAAATTCTTTCTCCTCCTAATAAAGCCATATTTTTCAATATTCTTTTAATTTTTTTTTTACCATAGAAATACTGTAATAGCTTTCTTTTTTCTTATTTCATTTCTTGTGTCGGGTTGCTCTGAATTTCTTCTAATTCACCCCGTATGAGTTATTTATGGTACGGCTAGAGTAGTCGGATCGAAGGGTTGCCTCTTTGAGGTTTATTAACCCTTCAGATTTGATGAGATATTTATTCATATATTTCGGAACAGCCTTAACTTGATAAATAAGTTGGTGTGCTTTTTTAGTTATTGAGCTTACTGCTGCGTAAGTTTTACCCTGATGTAGCTGCAGCAATATATTTTCTCACTTACCCGGTGTCCCACCATGAGTGGTTACATGATCTTCGACTGAGTTGCTCGGTTTAACAGGTGCTGAGGTAGGAGTAGAGAGGCTATGAAAAATTTATTGTCGATTTATTATTTTATTATGCTAATGGATCTCATCAACATTATATATATATATAATAGAACTAAGCTTTCTGGGGTAAGGATCCGATGAGATCAAAAATAATTTGAAAAACAAACCGGTTTTCACATTTTAAATATTTAGAACGCGATATCAGCTTTACATCAGATACAGATGCAGAACATAAAATTTATAGGTTTCAATGTTTATGTAGGACAATAAGAAGATTCCTTCACAATAAAGGAAGAACAGATAACATGCTAAGTTATACAAAGCAACGGCTGTCTTAATATTGTATGGAATTTAGATACGGGTTGATCGCGCGAGGACTAACTCAAAGGTTCAGGCAGTAGTAAAAAAGTAAAAAGTAAAAGTAGTAAAAAAGTAACTCGGTGTGGCTGCGTCTCGAATTCGTTCCCCCAGTCGACTTGATACCTAGTGCGTTAAGCCTCGCAGCTACACCTATCTGTCAACCGAACAAACGAAATTAGTTCTATGTAAGTTGTGAAATTACATTTTAGTTCAGTTAGCGCCAACCGTCGCCGCTAGTACCGCCACAAACGCGCGAATTAATTACGATATGCGCGCGCGCTTTAGTTAAAATCATTGAATTAAATAAACGAAAAAATATATTTAAATAAAATGAAAATTGAAAATAAAACGAAACAATCCACAGTTGTAGTACTTTCCTGGAACTCGGTTTTTCGTGACGGGAAAGTCCTACAACTGTGTTGTCATCTTTTATTACTACTGGAATAAGAAAGGGCATAGAAAAATGAGATAATTGCCTATTGTATAGCTTGCGATTACATTGAAAAGTGGTGTTAGTTTTATTGTCATCTAATAAATAATAATTTTACTACAGTCAAGTAATAAACAAATCTTCTAGTAATATTTTGTTTGGATTAATAAATTATATAATTGTAATATTGGATTTGTATTAACAAAAGAAATATTTTAACAACATTTAACATTTTTGTATTCTACGTTTATTTAAATTCAAAACAGATTGCAAATTTAAACTGTATAATATAATTATTTAAACGTATACAGAAAACTCTTCTTCCTGAAAGAATTCTATTAGTATTATTTATTCTGTTAGGACTTCCACCGGAATATTCTTATATAAAGAATAATTTACTTTCTTTATTTTTATTATTATTACATTTTTTAAAGATATTGAACGCTATGAATTTTAAGCGAAGCGAAATTCTTCGACAAAGGAAAATAAAGTAGGAAATTAAATTTACTTTTCAACCAGGAAAAAATAAATCAATCGCGTCTATACTTTTACACTATAATATTATTGTCTTAAGCTTCTTCTTTTCTTTATTTACATTCTATTATATATCCTTTTCCGTTTTCTTTCTTCTTCTTTTTTTTTTTTACATTATTTAAAAATAGATTTATATCACGATGATGAATAATATTTAAAAAAAACTGTTTTTTTTACCTCCAGGACCGTTAGGTATTGTTTCAGAGGATGAGTTGAATGAAAATTTTTGTAGCGTGTGAAAATGCCATGTCTGATCGGGATTCGAACCCGGGACCTCCTGATGAAAGTCCCACCGGTTGAGACGCTACCGCTGACGCCACGGAGGCCGGCAATAAAAAAAATAAAAATAAAAATACAGTTCGCGCATGCGTACAATTAAATAAGAATACAAAAAATGGAATAACGTTTCCATTTTTAGCATTGCTATATATTATTCGTTCTCAAAATGGGCGATAATGCTCCGTTGTGGGTGCTGGAGGCCTTCGGTGACGCGGTAGAAGGCCCGTAGATAATTGGAGGCGTTCAGGCAGTCTAGTAAGGCGATAGGTGATTAAAAAAAGGGCAAAAATAATGTTTTCCTGAGATTTCAAACTAAAATGTAAAGTAAAATGTAAGTTTCAACTCAGAAATTGGATATGTCACATTTGAAAACAATAATTTCAATTGTTTTTTTATGAGCGCATCTTAAAAACAGCAATTGCAGTTATTATTTTTAACAGATGGTAAGTTTAAAATTTTTTGGGGCGCTAGATAATTTTTGATTTTCAATGTGGGCGGTGGGCGAAATAGTTTGAGAATCAATGCTAAATATATATATATATATATATATATATATATATACTAGTTTTATTACTACAAGTTTTAAAAATAAATCATATGCGTACTAATAAACACTAAAATGTAGGAAAATGTAAGATACTTACTGTTTATTTCATTCTTTTCTTTATAGAATTTGGTATAGTTTTATTTAATGCATTCCTTGTAATAATACAATTTGATAGAAATGTTCAATAGATTCAAATACACACATTCACTTTGAAGCGTTCCGGATGATTTCCTCCCAATATGGCGTCGGGATTTTTATCTGCCCACACATAATTGTTATGAATGATTGTAACGCCATCTTTCATAAAGTTAGCTTCATCAGTATACAACATTGAAGCAGCGAACGAGATCGGCATTCTGCTGTCGATATCACAGACAAAATTTCACTCATCTGGATAATCTACAGGATTAAGTGATTGAACTCGTAATATGCGTTATGGATACAACAATTGCTCGTGCAGTACTCTCTACACTGTTGAATGTCCTACTTGTAGCATATTTCGTAGCTGTAGAGTACTTACGTATGGATCTTCTTCGATGCAGTTTAAAATGTTTTCCTCTAGAGCAACTGTTCTTGTTTGCCTCGGTTTGGGTCGATCCTCTGTTTTATGTGCAGAGTTCCAGTCCCAGAAATGTTTCGAAAAATTGAAGCAAATATGTGATCATTTGGTTGTTGTGGTTAGTAAATGCTTCCAAATACAACCACACTGTTTCCTGGCCACTACCATCGGCTCGTCCGTGTGTAAAAATCATATCCGGCTTTTCATAATAAGAATATCAAACCGTTTTAAATAATATTAAAACCAGCAAACTGAGTGCTTTTAACAATGCAGATTTAAACAATAACAGCAGCTCAAAATAATCTTTTTAAAAATGTCAGCTGATTAATGAAACTTTAACTTTAATACATCTCTTGTTTTTTTTTATTATAAAAAACAACATATTTTTACAAATTAAGTTTTGTTTTATGTTAGTTCGAACATCCTGTTATGCAAACATTGATAGAACAAAAACGTCGGTAACTTTGTTATTTTATGAAACAAATAAAAAAATCAAGTATGCTAATTTATTTAAAATTAAAAATGTAAAGTTTTTGTGGTTTTTTAAAGAAATTTAATGCATAGAACTAGAAATTAATGATGTTAAAGAACAATTTTGATTCGGAGTAACAGTGAAAGATGAAAAGATAAAGATGCTACGATTTGCTGATGATATAGTAATTCCAACTGAGAGTAAAAAGATTTAGAAGTAACAATGAACGGCATGGATGAAGTCCTTCGCAAGAACTACCGCATCAAAATAAACAAGGAGAAAACGAAAGTAATGAAATGTAATAGAAATAATAAAGATGAACCACTGAATGGAAAAATAAAAAGCAAAAGGTTTTTGGAGGTGAAGAATTTTATTATTTGGGAAATATAATTACTAAAGATGGATGAAGCAAGAGCGATATAAAATGCCGAATAGCACAGACGAAACAAACTTTCAGTCATAAAAATAATTTGTTTACATCCAAAATTAATTTGTTTGGTATCCAAGTATATGTTTGGAGCGTAGCTCTTTATATGGAAGTGAAACTTGGATGATCGGAGTACCTGAGAAAATAAAATATTAGAAGCTTTTGAATTGTGGTGGTATAGAAAAATGTTAAAAATCAGATAGTTGGATAAAGTGATAAATGGAAGAGGTGTTACGGCAAATCGATGAAGAAAGAAGCATTTGGAAAAATATAGTTAAAAGAAGAGACAGACTTATAGGCCACATACTAAGGCATCCTGGAATAGTCGCTTTAATATTGTAAGGACAGGTAGAAGGGAAAAATTGTGTAGGCAGGCCACGTTTGGAATATGTAAAACAAATTGTTAGGGATGTAGGATGTAGAGGGTATACTGAAGTGAAACGACTAGCACTAGATAGGGAATCTTGGAGAGCTGCATCAAACCAGTCAAATGACTGAAGACAAAAAAATTTTTAATTAAAGTAAAATTGTTACTAATGTTAATTAATTAAAAATAAAATATTTTTTTTACGTACGTATGGTTCGCCAGGCGTATGAATTTTTTCTTCCCATTCAAGTAATACTTCAACGGCTTCCACATATTCTTCTTTGATTGCATGAAGTAAGGAATCCTGGAATAAAATTATTTAATAATTTATTATTATTATATTTTATTTTATTTAAAAAACAGTTTTTAATGATTCTGTGAACGGCAAACTTTATATACAGATTGATATTAAGGTATGGACTTCGTGTTTCAAAATTGAAAATATTAGGAGATAGAAACAAGTGCGGTTCTACTTAGTAACAAAATTACTTAATGGTGTGTTTTAAATTTGCTCACCATATAGAACCATACTTTTTTTTTAAATAGGTAGGTTGAAATGTGAATATATGATACGTGTTTTTAATTTAAAACTTTATGTTTTTAATTTAAAGCCTATTTTTAACGCGATTTTGGAAGGCTAGTCCCAAAGAGCACTCTCCAACTTTTTGAATCGATGCCGGCAGTTTCATCCGCTCAAATCCACCCGTTCTCGAGATACACCCTTTTTAGAAAATTTTTCGAAATTGATGCTGAAATGAAATGAAAATGTGCTGAGTTAACAGTTTTAATCACTTTTAAATACATTTTTTTTTTAAATCTGACATCATTACTTTCAGCGAAAGCAAAAACTAAAGTTTCTACTTATGATTGTTTGCCGGTTAACCGGTTCTTTGCCGGTTAACGCCGAATAAGCCACTACATTTTCATATATTAATAAACAATACGCAATATTTGGTTTAAAATTCTCTTCAACTTTTTCAACTTACCTTACGACAATAATGTTCTCAGATTTCTTATACCTATTTTCATTGCTTTGTATTTTCTTTGACACTTATTCTGCTGCTTCCCCGTAGTTCCGAATGGGAAGTCATTTTACCTTCGGATTATTTAACAAAAAGAAAATATCACCGTGGTTCCTAATAAGGAAAGAGTAATACAGTGTTACTCCATTGCCTTCTGTATCCTAATACTGTTGACTTCCGGATAATATATCTAACATTTAAATAAGGTGTAATCTTATACAGACTTAGGCCGACTATTTCTGATTCGTATGGTTAATTGAAAAAAACATTTATATAGTACGGCGAATCAAAAATGGCAGACGAAAATTTCAAACACATCATTAAGTAATAATTTTTGTAACTATTTAGGTCCACATTTCTAGTGTCCCACCTTCTAGTATCCCTTAAGTTTGAAAGTGAAGCCGTTTCTATACTTGAATATATCCCTGTATACCTAGGTATATAAAACAAAGTGTTCTGACAATTACCCGATCAACACAGCATTTTTTTATCGCATTTATACACAAAATATTGAATAATTAAGTAGGTAATATTTAAAATGCCGTATGTTTTATTCAAAATAAAAATTTATCAATGGCGAAACCGGAAAAGTTATGCAACCTTTTATCGGCTTTTTTTACTTATATTCAAAAAATATTGTTAATAACTTTTTTTTTTTTTTTAAATGTAACTTTAGTATTGTTTGTTAGTTAATAATTTTATATTACTATTGTAATTTATTGTTTAAATATTTTTATTTTATTTTCTCGGCATCTACTGATGATGATTGTTTAACAATCGAAATAGCCATTAAGATTTAATTTTTTTTTTTTTATAAATAATTTTTGTGCGGTTTTTCCCCAGTTTACTTTAATAATTGTTTATCTTGGCTTTTGGCTTTTTTTTTTTGAATTTAAGGTTGGGGTTCCGCGAATAAAATATTTTTTCTCATCATCTTATTTTTGTAATAATTTAAAATTAAAGAAGAAGAATTGTAGAAAAATATATTTAAATTAACTCTAAATATGTTTTATTAATGTGTTGATGTTTCCGTTCATTTAATGTGAAAACAAAATGCATTTATTACATAATGGGAATACGTAATAAGATCGACCACCTTTTGAATAGATTAAAGTATGTATATATATATATATAGAGAGAGAGAGAGAGAGAGAGAGAGATTTATCATTTTATTGATTAGTTATGTATTTACCTACTTAATAATATTCTCTATACTTTTTCAACAGAGTTGGAGATTTATTTATGTAGGCTAAAAACCGAATGTTCATTTCATTTTTATCGTTTTAATAATAGATGTTATACGTAGAAAAATGAAAAAAAAAATCAATGCTTTCATTCATACAGATGTTTTTATCCTACAACTTTTAATGGTTTAAAAACAACCGACCATCACGTATGTAATTTTGCATCTATCATTTTTTAAATTTCGTTGAAATCATATCAATTCTTTTGTTTCTCTTAAAAAAAAAGTATTCCTATCTCTCAGATGTAGTTAGTTCTGCGTTTTTATTCGAATAATGGCAATGATAGATCTATATATAATTTTTTTCACCACTGCTTGAAATAATTGATATTATTTATTATAAACATATAATAAATAGTGACTATGAGAATGAATTGATAAGTTTAAATTTAAAATTATTGAAGTTAGCTGTTAATTCCCTCAATTATCGTATACAAAGTTACATTGACAATTATGAAAAAAAAACGATGGTCACCAGTTCCACATGACATGAATTTATAGTTCTCTATCATATTTTTATTGATTAGAAGCAATTTTTCTTCTTTATTACACGCTTTTCTTTAATTTAAAATGGTTAAACTGTGTTCTCAAATTTTGCAACTTAATTAAACTCGTGTCCCGACGTCATGCAACGGTGAAACTTTTTACAGCGACGTACTTCGGATAACAATACATTATTCCATTGTTAATTTCATATTTTTCTATATTTTATTATCTATGATACAAGGGGAACATCTTGAGGAAGGGAACTGAATCGATAAGTTGTAGCTATCGATCCGATTGATTTTGACTGTCGATTCAGTATGAGTAGATCAGGTGGCTGTTGAGGCGGATTTTAATGTAACTAATGTAAATTTACCTTCTAAAATTTATGTACGCTAATGATTTAGTTATAAATAACTGATGGTATCCTTAATAATAATAAAAAACTAATTTTCCAAGGTGTAATAGAGAATAAAACTGCAAATAAATATTTGTTTGTTAGCCAAAGAATGAAAACAATTAAAATTAAAAACTTACTCGTCAGTATATGTACTTACACGATTAAAAAAAAGTTAAAAATAACATTTTACTAAGAAATTTTATAACTTAAGAGAATTTAATTTATTGAAAAATAATTTCAAAACATATCAGTTCTATGGAGGAAATAAAAAATGGAATTGTCGAAAGTCACCGAAACTCGACAAGCTTATAGGAAAGGAAACAAACAAAATACTATAACGATGAAGAAAGACAGTGACTAAGCGAAAGAGACGGTTAGAGAAAGCGCATCAAAAGTACCAAAAAAAGAAAGCAAATTAATATAAAGAAGCCAAGCGGGCAAGATTGGATATTCATAACTAATACAAAGCGCAATTCCAAGCTAACGAAACACCAGAAGAGGGTAAAGTTCGATTGGCACTTCGACGCCAGCGCGAATATCGCGCAACAGAGGCACCTCAAGAAAGCGAAGCTCGCTTGGAAGTCTACACCAACGCTATTTAGAACGAAGGGATATGTAATTACATGTACATACTTGCATTTCATGTATTTATTTATATGAAGCATATACGTATATATATATATATATATATATATATATATATATATATATGTGTGTGTGTGTGTGTGTGTGTGTGTATGTGTGTGTGTGTGTATGTGTGCGCGCGCGTGTGTGTGTGTGTGTGTGCGTGCATGAGAGAGTATCACGCTTTCTTGCTCTTGTACTCACGCAATGTACAAATAGAACATTTTTTTAAAAGTAATTTTCTTGCTTGAAACCAAAATTATTTTTTACGTTTTAATACTAATTTTTTAAAAATATTAAACATATTAAAAAAAATTGTATAATTTTTTTTAATTTATTGTATTGAAAACAGCTGTTTTTAATTTTTACAGTCATAAGATTTTTTTTTTTATTGCTTTTATTTACTTACAGTCGCATCAACAATTACAGTCATTAGCGACTAAAGTAACACTATCATGTAGTGTTAAAAAAAATAAAATAAACAATAAAGAAACAGGAACAATAAAGAATAAACATAGACAAGTAACAACAACAAATACAAACTAAAATACATAAATCAGACAAAAATCACTAAATCGTATTATTCATTACACTGTAGGAGAGGAACCGCAACAGACGTTTTATACCTTCTTTCTGCTTTAATAGAAATTTTATATCTGAACCCAGGCCTAAGTTTTGTCGGGTTTTTTTTGTTCAGTTTGTTATTAATTAACGTTGATTTTTTTTTTCTTTTTCATAGACTTTATTAAATAAATTCTCTCAGAAGAAACTTTTCTACACATTTTGGTAATACGCATTTTTTAGTCATTTAACAAAGTTATTGTACTTCAAACTTAAATAAATGTTTCTCGCCACCGAACTTTTCTGTTTTACGATGGATGTCATGTAAACAACGGGAAATACAGTTCTGGGACCTGATTTTATTCGATTTTTCAAGTCAAAAACATAAGAAACCATCAATTTTACCCCTAATTTACTGAAATTTCACCGGGAGAACTGAAATCCGCGCGAACTTTTTCGCTAGCCGAAAATAACGAAGCGTTTTCGGGCATACATTTATATTCAATGTTTTCCTTATTTTAATCTCTAGAATCAGTTTCCAGATTATTTCCTAATAACCTGATATATACAGGGTCATTCACGGGAACCGGATGTTTTTAAAATAATCATAAAAAATTGAATATTTACTTTAAAAAAGTTTTATTGGCAATGAAAAACTTGTTAAATCAAAGCATTTGTTACTTACTCATGAACGAAAAATTATGTCCGGCAAGTGATGTCCATTTTGGGCAATACATTGTTGTAGCCTTTCAGGGTAACTGGCCTCAATTCTTTGCAGCATGTCTACATCAGTCTGGGTGATGTGATGACGAATTGCGATCTTTAGGTCCTCCAATGTACGCGGTTTATCGCTGTACACACGCGATTTCAGAAACCCCCACAGAAAAAAATCACAACTACTCAAGTCGGGGGACCGAGGGGGCTAAGGAATGTCGCCGAATCTGGAAACGATCCGTCCCGGAAACAAGCTACGGAGAACAGCCATCGTTGCCCTCGCTGTGTGCGCTGTAGCTCCATCCTGCTGGAATAACACATTTTGAAAATCGATTCCCCGGTTTTGTAACTCAGGGATGAAAAACGTATTCAACATCGCAATGTAACGATCACCTGTTACAGTTACGGCAGGGTCATTTTCTTCAAAAAAATATGGTCCAATAACACCGACCTGTCCTATTGCACACCATACAGTCACCCTTGAGCTATGAAGTGGTCTCTCGTGAAACCGATGTGGGTTTCTTTCTGCCCGATACCGGCAATTCTGTTTGTTTACGTAGCCATTCAGATGAAAACGGGCTTCGTCACTCATTAACAATAACAAATTTTCATTTTCTTCTAAAACGGTAAGCATTTGTCGACAAAATTGTAATCGCTGCGTGAAATCTTGCTCGTTTAACTGCCGCACGACGGCTGTCTTGTAAGGATGGAAATGCAGGTCCGTATGCAGAATTCGTCTTACCGTACTTGTGCTCATTTGAAGCGCTGCTGAATAGAGCGGCGTGGGCTTCTGACAATGACTTCCCTTACTCGTTCGATGTTCTTCGGAGTGCTAGCAGTACGTCGGGGAGACCCGGTGGTTTTTTCTTCAATACTGAATCGCTTGTTCGAAGGTTGTACCCATCGCAATATAGTGTTACGGAGAAGGGACACTTGCATTACGATGGATATTAAACTGACGGCGGAAATCTCGCCGAACAGCAGTTACGGATTCGTCATTTCGCACAAAACTTTCATACGCGTACAGGCGTTGGTCTAGCGTCCACGACTCCATCTCAACGACTAAAATGTAAATGCTATGAACAAAGGAAACGTCAGACAACAGCCACGTGCCCCTCCCACCACGAACGCCCGAGTACAACCCACTACAAAAACATTCGGTTCCCGTGAATGACCCTGTATAATAATATATATCACCTAAATGTATATATAGCCTATGACACTCCTGGTAACGTAAGGATTCCAACCCGGGGTTATATTTCTAAATCGGTTCAGCCGTTGAGTTGCTACTGTGGAACAAACATATATACTTACACCCTAAATACATAATACTCCTTTTTGGGCAGTCGTGTAAAAATTGTCATGCGTATCCCATTACACTGTAGTATTCAAATAATTTAAGCATGGAAATTAAAAAAAAAAATTGAGAATAATAAGGTAAAAAGGAATTATTATTATTATACAGTTGTTTCAATCTTTTACAAAACGTAGCCTTTTTAAGTCTAGTTCGACAGGTAAGCTTTCAACAGTTCTCACCATGCTTGTCTGTCCTGGGCCGTCCTCTGCCAGTTGGTTTCAGCCACCCTTCTAATGCCTCTGTCCCATCGGTCTGGTGGCCTGCCTCTTTGCCTTTGTCGCTCTCTTGGACTTCACTCAAGGACCGCCTTTGTCCACCTTCCATCACATCTTCTCGCGATGTGCCCTGCCCATCGCCATTTCAGAGTTTTCACTGTTTCCATTACGGCATGCACTCTCGTTATGGCTCTTATGTCTTCCGCTATTTTCCGGTCTCTCCTTGTATAGCCTAGCATTGACCTTTCCGTGCCTTTTTGTCTGATGCTTTCCTTTCACGAACTCATTTAAAGTCCAGGTCTCGCATCCGTAGATGAGTACTGGAAAAACACACTGATCAAACACGGTCTTTTTCAAGACCACTGGCACGTTAGATTTGAACACCGGTGAATGTCTTCCAAATGATTTCCAGCCCATCCTGATTCTCCGGAAAATTTCAGGTCTGATTTCCCCTCTGGTGTTTATTAGTTCCCCCAGGTAGACGTATTCTTCAACATTCTCTAAGATGTTGTCGTCAACTACTATTCTCCATCTGTTGTACATTACTATTATTTTGGTCAAATCCATTTTCAGACCCACTTCTCCACATTTTTCTGCAAGATACACGATAAGCGATTGCAGTTCATCAACATCCTTAATCAAAAGTACAATATCATCTGCAAACCGCAAGTTTTTCAGTAAAAAAGAATAAATATGTTTATTTCCGCATTCTAAAAAACCTTAGCTCTTGTTTGTTAGTAGTCTCTTTGCGTCATTTCTCTGCATTTGTTTTTTTCATTTTTTATTAAATTTTCATCTTTGCAAGACGATTTCTCGTCTTGATGAAAAATTCGGGTTTATTTTCTGATAGGTAGCGTTTTGTAAGCGTATCCATATTTGAAATAAAGCTAAAAAATAGAAATTATAAATTAAAGAAAAAATATTACTTGTTTCAAAATTTAGGAAATAATACTTTTTTAATTATTTTTCAAACTTCGACTTTTAAAAAGACGGGAACAAATTCTAAATAGATTACTTAACGTACATAATTTTATGCGAAACATGGAAAATCAAAATTTAAATTGTAATTGTAAAAAAAAATACTAACAAGTTTTCATTTTTCTATTTGATTTGTCATTGTCAGTTTTATTATTTATTATTATTACTTGAGTTATTTCATTGAGGTTGTATAATCATTGGGAGGTATAACTCACGTTAGGTCATATAAAACGGCAAGAATATGGCTTCTAACATAATACATTAATTACATTTATTTGTTCGTAACATTTTGCTTTTTTTTTTATACAAAAATGTATAACATTGTCAAATTCAAGTTAAAATTAAAATATAATAAAAAATAAAATATATATGAATACAAAAAAATATATAATACAAACTTATTACAAAACTAAAACGAGAAATGAAGAGAAAAATATAAATATACTCTATTGTTTATTTATTTACTGTGATTAATCTGGTATAGTAGAAAGCGTGATTATTCTGCATTGCATCCAATTATAAGTAGAAACATGACAAAATATAATATTTGAAATGACAGTTTATTTATTTCTACAGGGATAGAATTAATATTTACAGATTTCATTTCCATTCTAAGTTTTTTTCTCCTACATAATTATTAATTTCGAATGATCCAACAAATCATTATTTTGTATAATAATAATAATAATAATAATAAAATACTTATTACTAAAAATTATAATTTTTAAAAATTATGAAAATGTAAATAATACAGATTTTGGAATATTCATTATATATTTTAACTGTAATCTATAAATATAAAAATGAATGTTTGTCTGTCTGTATGTCTCTTATGCTTTCCTAAACGGTTCATCCGATAGCGATTAAACTTTGGGGAATGGTTGGACGCATGCCAGGGAAGGTTCCTACATTAGTTTGGACCCGCTAGATGGCGCTGGCGTCAGATATTTCGAAAAATTGTATTTATGGTCCGATTTGTCTAATATTCAGAATACGTGTTACTTAATGGAAAGAATCTGCAAAAAATGAACTCGCTAGATGGCGCTGGGGTTGAGATATTTAGAAAAAATTATATTTATGGACCGATTTGGTTCATATTCAGAATATGAATATTAGTTACGTGAAAAGAAATATTTTTGCAAAATTTATATCCGCTAGGTGGGGCCGGTGTCGAGATATTTACGAAACAAACAAATAAATATACTAACAGACTTTTTTATTATATATATATATATATATATATAAAGCATAAGTGTCCGCTAAAGACCAAAAAACTAATGGACCTATTTAGCGCCGGCAAAAGGGAAAAAGGGGAAAATGGAAAACCTATTTCTATTTTTTCCTATTTCTATTGCAATAAAATATAACTACATTGTGGATAATAATTTACTTACTCTCGTAGAACGTTTGTGATGCTCTGTTAAATGTTAAAAAGAATTATAGTGGCACCATACTGAATCGTATCTAGCTAAGTTCATGTTACATGTTAAACATTTAAGGATAATATATTCGAAAACATCATACAGTTCAGTAGCGAATTTTACCTCCCAGCCCCTAATAACATAGAAAATATTTATGCAATTTTTTTTTTAATAAAATTTTTTAGTTTTTTGTAACGTTATCGATTCAACAGTGAGGATCTAGATAATCGACTTGATGCCTCAGAGACCCCCCCCCCCCCAAACTGTTTGCATTGTCTGATGAACTGCAATTATTATTCTTCCCCAGTAATTATAATTAATTTTCAGATAAAAAAATAACCAATTTTCCGGATATATATATTTTTTTTTGTCTTCAGTCATTTGACTGGTTTGATGCAGCTCTCCAAGATTCCCTATCTAGTTCTAGTCGTTTCATTTCAGTATACCCTCTACATATTACATCCCTAACAATTTATTTTACATATTCCAAACGTGGCCTGCCTACACAATTTTTTCCTTCTACCTGTCCTTCCAATATCAAAGCGACTATTCCAGGATGCCTTACTATGTGGCCTATAAGTCTGTCTCTTCTTTTAACTATATTTTTCCAAATGCTTCTTTCTTCATCTATCTGCCGCAACACCTCTTCATTTGTCACTTTATCCACCCATCTGATTTTTAACATTCTCCTATAGCACCGCATATCAAAAGCTTCTAATCTTTTCTTCTCAGATTGTCCAAGTTTCACTTCCATATAAAGCGACGCTCCAAACATACACATTCAAAAATATTTTCCTGACATTTAAGTTAATTTTTGATGTAAACAAATTATATTTCTTACTGAAGGCTCGTTTAGCTTGTGCTATTCGGCATTTTATATCGCTCCTGCTTCGTCCATCTTTAGTAATTCTACTTCCCAAATAACAAAATTCTTCTACCTCCATAATCTTTTCTCCTCCTATTTTCACATTCAGTGGTCCATCTTTGTTATTTCTACTACATTTCATTACTTTTGTTTTCTTCTTGTTTATTTTCA
Source organism: Lycorma delicatula (assembly GCF_047948215.1). NCBI lineage: Eukaryota > Metazoa > Arthropoda > Insecta > Hemiptera > Fulgoridae > Lycorma > Lycorma delicatula. The sequence goes on from NC_134465.1 coordinate 45,436,234, forward strand.
TGCGATAGTTCTTGCGTAGGACTTCATCTATGCCGTTCATTGTTTCTTCTAAATCCTTTTTACTCTCGGCTAGAATGACTATATCATCAGCAAATCGTAGCATCTTTATCTTTTCACCTTGTACTGTTACTCCGAATCTAAATTGTTCTTTAACATCATTAACTGCTAGTCCATGTAAAGATTAACAAGAAACGGAGATAGGGAACATCCTTGTCGGGCTCCCTTTCTTATACGGCTTCTTTCTTATGTTCTTCAATTGTTACTGTTGCTGTTTGGTTCCTGTTCAGTTAGCAATTGTTCTTCTATCTCTGTATTTGAACCTAATTTTTTTAAAATGCTGAACATTTTATTCCAGTCTACGTTATCTGAATTTAAGAGAGCATTAAAAGATTTAAATGGCAGAAAGGCTCCTGGAATAGACGGAATACCTGTAGAATTACTGCGCAATGCAGGTGAGGAAGCGATTGATAGATTATACAAACTGGTGTGTAATATTTATGAAAAAGGGGAATTTCCGTCAGACCAAAAAAAGTGTTATAGTCATGATACCAAAGAAAGCAGGGGCAGATAAATGTGAAGAATACAGAACAATTAGTTTAACTAGTCACGCATCAAATATCTTAACTAGAATTCTATACAGAAGAATTGAGAGGAAAATGGAAGAAGTGTTAGGAGAAGACCAATTTGGTTTCGGGAAAAGTATTGGGACAAGGGAAGCAATTTTAGGCCTCAAATTAATAGTAGAAGGAAGATTAAAGAAAAACAAACCAACATACTTGGCGTTTATAGACCTAGAAAAGGCATACGATAACGTAGACTGGAATAAAATGTTCAGCATTTTAAAAAAAATAGGGTTCAAATACAGAGATAGAAGAACAATTGCTAACATGTACAGGAACCAAACAGCAACAGTAACAATTGAAGAACATAAGAAAGAAGCCGTAATAAGAAAAGGAGTCCGACAAGGATGTTCCCTATCTCCGTTACTTTTTAATCTTTACATGGAACTAGCAGTTAATGATGTTAAAGAACAATTTATATTCGGAGTAACAGTACAAGGTGAAAAGATAAAGATGCTACGATTTGCTGATGATATAGTAATTCTAGCCTAGAGTAAAAAGGATTTAGAAGAAACAATGAACGGCATAGATGAAGTCCTACGCAAGAACTATCGCATGAAAATAAACAAGAAGAAAACAAAAGTAATGAAATGTAGTAGAAATAACAAAGATGGACCACTGAATGTGAAAATAGGAGGAGAAAAGATTAATGTTAAAAATCAAGTGGGTGGATAAAGTGGCAAATGAAGAGGTGTTGCAGTAAATAGATAACAAATGAAGACATTATGTTTATTATTTTTTCCTGATTAAATTATCCGTCAATTTATAAATTTCATATAATATTCTGTAAACATTAGTAATATTAATATCATTTGCATTGAGAAATTGAAATATAATTTCGAATTTTAAATTGTTTTTTTCTTTTACTTTCCTGGCATTATAGTTAGAGGTATGCTACAACAAGGAAAGTATGGGTTGGATTCAGTCAAAAAAATGGGGTATGGGGTTTTTTTAAAGATTTTTTGACGTTTCATTACCCAGGGACCCCAAAAATAAAAACAAGGATGGAGGGTATTGTACGCATGTATGTACGTGCGTTGACGTATTTGAAACATAATATCTTTTGAATGCATAAAATGATTTTGATGAAATTTTGTAGAGAGACTCATGTATTCGTCATATATATATATATATATATATATACTCATTGTATATCAGCAATTCGTTGATAAAATTTTGGAGTCAATATTTCCAGTCGATGGGGAAGGTTTCGGAAGGAAAATTTTCTCAACAATTTCCAACTATAACCCTACTTTATATTAAGTTCAGTACATTCGTGCACGGGCTGAATGTACTGAGCATTTTTATAAATATGTTGTCCCCAAATTACCCCTTCCTCAAATATCGAAAAAAGCTACCATTTTATTTATTCAGTATATTTAACAAAAATTTGTTTAATGTCTTCCTAGGCATAATAGTAGTGCAAGCAACCCCTACCAAAAAAATAAAAATATTTTGTTTGCAATCTTGGATGTGGGGTAGAATCAAAGTTTAAGAAATCAATATTTTGATTTTTCAAGACTTTTTGAGTTTATTTAAGCTTTTAATAATATTAAAAGTTTAAATAATAAACTTTTAGTAATAATATTATAATAAAATTTCATCATAAGTTACCCTCCCTCCAAACCACCCCCACCCCGACAACACAAAAAAGAGATTTTAGGTAATTTGTTATTGGTTTTATATTTTTAAGTGAGATATTTTTTTAATTGTTTCACAACGGAGTAAATAAAGAAAAATCCAAAACTTTTCTTAAATTTGATTTTGTTGGTAGGGGAGCAAAAAAATAAAATACCCTTTCTTGAACCTCTGAAAACGTTTTTTTTTGTTATTTAAACATATAAGGATAATTTTGCGATAAAATTTCATCATAAATTACCACCACTCTAAAAAATAAATTTTTGGTAACTTTTTTCATATTATTTTTTCACTATTTAAGAATAAACAATCGATTCCAGGAAAGTAATAAAACTTTTTTATCAGATTTTTTACACAATCTAGTATTTATTTATAAGCTGTAACATGAACACCCCAAACAACAGTAAACTTATCGAATGGATTACTACAGTTGATCGTGCGAGATTGAATTTACTGTTGCAAATAATACATTTAAATATACATTTAAAATTTAGATCTTAATAGACATTTAAATTTAAAAAGAAAATAGTAATATCATTCATTACCTTAACTTTTATTCCTTGTTCCAGTAATATTCTAATTAATTCAATATTTTCATTTTCAATCGCTGCAATTAAAGCTGATCTATTCAGTGGATCTACACAATTGATATTCAGAATTTCTGGACTTTCTTTGTATTCATCTAATATTCTAAAAAAAGATATAAATTAAATTCATTATTTATTTATATATATTTTATTAGTAATAATTTTAGCCCTCTTGCTGGGCGTGTGTCGGGGTACAGAGCTTCTATGTCCCTCACCACTCTTTCTCACTGTATCACTCTCTCTCTCTCTCTCTCTCTCTCTCTCTCTCTCTCTCTCTCTCTCTCTCTCTCTCTCTCTCTCTCTCTCTCTCTCTCTCTCTCTCTCTCTCTCTCTCTCTCTCTCTCTCTCTCTCTCTCTCTCTCTCTCTCTCTCTCTCTCTCTCTCTCTCTCTCTCTGTGTGTGTGTGTGTGTGTGTGTGTGTGTGTGTGTGTGTGTGTGTGTGTGTGTGTGTGTGTGTGTGTGTGTGATTGTCCCTCCCTCCAACCTCTCACAATATGAATGAGAGACATTTTCAACACTTCCCTCACATTTAGAAGAAAGAGATCTTTTCAGGCGTTAATTGTTATTTATCATTATTATTTCAAAATCATGAAGTTAACCAACACAGCGGAGGTCCAGTGGTTATCGGCTAGAAGAGAAGGGCGATAGAAGCCAGCCCAGACCGGCTAGTGATAATTAATATTCCTGAATAAATTTCTGTAAGAACAATTTTTAGAATATTCCTTCTAATTAATATTTTTTTGCAGAGGTTATTCCATATGCCTTTGAGAAAATATTTTTTGTGACTCATTTATAAAGGATGTATTTTAATGAAAAATTTCAAAGGATATAATATTTTCAATAATATTATTGATTTTCTTTTAATACAAATTTCAAATATTTATTGATCTCCTGTTAAAAGCAATATTAATAATTATAATAACCCACCGGGTTGGTCTAATGGTAAAGTCATCGTCATAAATCAGCGAATTTCGAAGTCGAGAGTTCTCAGGTTCAAATCCTAACAAAGGTTGTCGGTTTTATTCGGATTTGATACTAGATCGTGGATACCGGTGTTCTTTGGTGGTCGGGTTTCAATTAATCACACTTCTCAGGAATGGTTGGCCTGAATATGTTCAAGACTACACTATTACACCGGTACAGTTACAATTCACTGATAAGTCGCTGTAATTGTTGATGCGACTATAAATAAAAAAAAGCAAACAAAATTTGTTATGAATAACTTTTTTTTTATTTCTATTTTTAAGCAAAATGTTTATTTTTTGTAGTAAATAACTGTACATTTAAATTCTATACAGTATTAGTTTAAAATTTGAAACGTAAGTGAAAATTTGAGTCAGACGAAGTGGTGAATTTATGTATATTTTACTGTATTTAATATATCTTTCCACTTTCGACTTGGATTGTTTAAAACGAATTGTATAATTATTTTTATAAAAATATATTTTTTGTTTTTATAATTTATATTATTTTTATTTTAAAGACATACGTCTATATTTTCTTTTTTTATTCCGATCCGATCTCCGAAGTGGAGTGGTAGCGTCTCTACCATTCAAACGTAGGTTCCGGATTCGAGTCTCGGTCAGGAAAGGCATTTTTTCACACGCTACAAAACTTCATTATCATATTTAAGCAGCTGTTGTTTTTGAATAAATAAATAATTATTAATTTATGATTAAATAATAATTATTATTTACAAACTATAAATTAAACAAATATAATAACAATGATAAATTAATTAACAAAAATGATTTAACGTTGATAAATAATTAATTTCATTAATTATTTAGAGTAGCTCTTTTTTTTTAAATAATTTAATTTTATTCAAATAATCGATGAATGAGGCGGTTACATGATGAAAATCCATCATAACAAAAAGAAAATATTTGATTTTATTTTCACAAAATTTATTAAAAAATCACGACAGCTGTTTCAGCACACAGTATTTTCCTCAGATATTACAAACAGAAAACTAAAGCTACAAAAGTACATTAAAAAAAAAAAGAATACAATAAAATATTATTATTGTTATTTACTTTCGGTTTTTGTATTAACCTTTTCTTTCTAATGTACATTTAGTTTTATTTTTCAGTTCATAACAACTGAGGAAGGTTTCGAAACAGCTGTCGTGATTTTTTTAACAAATTTTTGTGAAAATCAAATAACATATTTTGTTTTCTTTCTTTTTTTCTGTTATTCAAATAATATTGAATAATACTGGGAAAAAACGATTTTTTTTTTGTAATAACTTTATTGGTTTTTATATATAATATTATTATCATCAAATATTAAAAAAATAATAATACTTTTTAATCAAAATATTAAAAAGTAGGAGCCAAAGGAAAATTCATTCCCGTAACCATCCTTGAGTTTGCAGATTGATTTAGTAATTTTGGCTAAAAATGAAGAAGAAGCAAGAATAAAAATATCAATAATAAAAAAAAATGTGCCAATAAAATAGGTTTAAAAATATCCTTTGAAAAGACAGAATGGATTTCTAACAGTAAAAGTAGAATAATCACAAATTTAAAAAAATAAAATTATTAAAAGAACAAATAAATTTAAAGGTCTGGGAGATGTGATAACACCAGATATTTTGAAAAAAGAAGTATTAAAACTAGATTAAGAAAAATTAAATTGGCTTTTCATTTAACAAAAAACTTATTTAACAAAAAATCCCTTTCGAAAAATTCGAAAATTAGACATTGCAGAAAAGTTATTTAACCAGAAACCCTCCTATACGGTACAGAATTTTTGCAAATTTTTTCAAAAATTAACATAATTAAAATGGAAAAGAAAATATTAAGAAAAAGTCACGGCTCTAAAATCGACAATGGAGCATTCAGGCTTAAAAACTCAGAAGAAATTTATAGAAATTTAGAAATAATAGAAACTATAATAAGAAAAACAAGACGTAAATCTTATGGACATCTGTACAGAATGGATGAAAAATCTTAAAAAGATAAAGATAAAGATGCTACGATTTGCTGATGATATAGTAATTCTAGCCGAGAGTAAAAAAGATTTAGAAGAAACAACGAACGGCATGGATGAAGTCCTACGCAAGAACTTTCGCATGAAAATAAACAAGAACAAAACGAAAGTAATGAAATGTAGTAGAAATAATGTATATGAATATAAAAATAGGAAGGGAAAAGATTATGGAGGTAGAAGAATTTTGTTATTTGGGAAGTAGAATTTTTAAAGATAGACGAAGCAGGACCGATATACAATGAGGAATAGCACAAATAAAAGAAGCTTTTAATCAGAAATATAATTTGCTTACATCAAAAATTAATTTAAACGTCAGGAAAACATTTTTTTAAATATATGTTTGAAGTGTAACTTTATATGGAAGTGAAACTTGGACGATCGGAGTATCTGAGAAGAAAAGATTAGATGCTTTTGAAATGTGGTGCTATAGGAAGATATTAAAAATCATATGGGTGGATAAAGTGGCAAATGAAGAGGTGTTGCGGCAAATCGATGAAGAAAGAAGTATTTGGAAAAATATATAGTTAAAAGAAGAGACAGACTTCTAGGACACATATTAAGGCATCCTGGAATAGACGCTTTATTATTAGAGGGTCAGGTAGATAGGAAAAATCGTGCAGGCCGGTAGCGTTTGGAATATGTAAAATAAATTGTTAGGGATGTAGGATGTAGAGGGTATGTCGAAATGAAAAGACTGGCACTGGAAGGGAATCTTGGAGAGCTGCATCAAACCAGTCAAATGACTGAAGATAGATAAAAAAATTAAAAATCGCATTGTTTAAAGAAGTTGATAAGGGATTTAAAAATATTATAGATTTCAGAAGAAATAGTTGAAAATGGAAACTCATTTAAAAAGTAATAGTCTAAATTTCAAAAAAAGCCGAAAAGTAAAAATGGTGTAAAGAAAGAAGAGAAAAGCTGAAGGAAAAATGAAACAATTTTGGAAAAGAGAAAAAAGTCTAAAGCTTTACAACGTGATTCTTAGATGGTCCAATCGAAAAAAAAAAGTAATAATAATGATACTATAATGTAATATATATTTCGTATAAAAAAAAGTGTTGTATACATACATTACCTTTTAACAGAAGCACAATCTCCCCTCTCGGCTAATAAAAGGAATCTCTTTTCAATATGCGTTAATGTTGTTTCTGGCTCTTGTAAATTTTCAACGGAATTTCTCATATTTTCTTTACTACCAATCAATTCTTCTTTTGATTCCGTTTGCCTCATTTTTGTTTATTTCTTTATTAATCCTATTTACTCTTGTATCTATTTATTTATTTATATGTAATACATTAAAGTATGTATTATTTAATTTTGCTCTTCATGTATATATATATGTATAATTACTCTCTGAAAATAATTTTTTAATTTATTAGTTAAAAAAAATAAATAATAGTATTACAATTAAAAATAAATTTAGAATATACCACTGCTAAACCATTTCTTTGTATTGATAAGGAGGTACATTAACATCAATTGATGGTGTTTCATTTATCTAGAGTTGTTGGGTAAAGTTAACTAAGAAAAAACACAGCTCGTATTTGCCAAAAGAAATTGGACTTTAATTAGAATGAACAAATGAACTTATGTTAAATCATAACCTTAAAAATTAAAAAGAAATTATGATATTGACATAATTTAATGATACTTAAAATATCAGCTGAATCAACATATGAACAATGATGTTAAATGCAAAAATACATAAATATACATTTTTTAAATACACAATTTAACAAAGCCTGAAAAGCAAGAGAACATAAGAACACCTTATTTTCAAATTAAATACTTAAAACATAACATCAATAGAAAAGTGGAACTGGAAAACAGTAGCACTACTAACATATACTGTAATATGAAAATTAGCAGTGAACAGATGTGATTAGCTTAGAAAAAATAAATTACAACAAATCTTAATTAGCACTGGCAATTATGAAATTGACATAATTTAATGATACTTAAAATATCAGCTGAATCAACATATGAACAATGATGTTAAATGCAAAAATACATAAATATACATTTTTTAAATACACAATTTAACAAAGCCTGAAAAGCAAGAGAACATAAGAACACCTTTTTTTCAAATTAAATACTTAAAACATAACATCAATAGAAAGTGGAACTGGAAAACAGTAGCACTACTAACATATACTGTAATATGAAAATTAGCAGTGAACAGATGTGATTAGCTTAGAAAAAATAAATTACAACAAATCTTAATTAGCACTGGCCTTTTCTGAATTAAGAACATCAACAAACTTAACGTTAAATAATTAATACATGTAATTCTAGTTTAGTGTAGAAAAAGGCCACAATGATATTCCAGTACAAAAAGAGTTAATAACAATAATCAAATTGTGATAAGTAAACATAAAAATATAGAGTTAATTACAATATAATCGCATTGAAATTAATTGAGCACATAAAATAGGTTGCAGCTGAATAATGACAACCCTATGTAAGTAACCTGTCGTGACGGTACTTAAGTGAAATTGAAACTTGAAAGGCAAAGGTGTGATGAACTGAATGTTCCACAAACTTTTACTGATAAAATAGCTGTTTAAACGTAATAAATAATTAAACTTGCCTGTAGCACACAAATATTAGTAAACGACGAACTCGTGAATGAAGGTAAAAGAATACATACAGTAATTCCTGGGCATAGTCCGCCGTGGTGTATCAGGAACGCAGGGGTGAGACGTGGTGTAGAGTTAGACTAATACGTAGTAGATATGTAGTAACGAGGTTGGAGATTCTGGATCGAGGAAAATGTAAATCTGCGATTCGAGAAGATTCGACGTCGATAGAAATGGCGGTTTGTAGTAATTGAAGCACTTTCAGGAGAAACGTAATATAGTGAATTTGAAAAACAACTTAACGAAGAAACGAGGCTGGACGAACATAGAAAACTGTGAAATCACGAAAAACTGACGAGTACAATTTTCGACACAGGAATACCGCACCGGGCATGCGAGTATGGAGGTGATGAAGAAATTAGCACAAATCTTGAGAGCGAAAACGTAAAAAAGTGTTTACATTGTGACCGTCTGTTCAACTCTGCAGAAAAAGATGGTGGGAACGAAAGGAGGGGGCAACCACAGCTAGGCAATGAACAGGAGAGAGTGTGTGTTGGCAACAAGAGTAGTGTCTTAGTGTTAGTATAAGAACGATTAGAGAGCACGTGTTGTAATTCGAGACCGAAGACATAACTAAAATAATACTGAATACGCAAGTTGAAGAAATGACATCGAGCCGACAAAGAGAAATAGACTTCTAGGAACTATAACAATATTGAAATTGGTTGAGAATAAAAAAACACTAAGCCTTATATATACATTAAGATTAAACAGCAATGAAATAATGCGTGATAGAAATGAGCTAACACCATAACCTTGAATTCATTGGAATGAAAGCGACTTTACACTAAACGGCGTAAACAAGATTGTTTGACAAAGCATAGACGACATTAAAGAGATGTAAAGTAGTTATAAGAAGATTAAAGGTCAGTTACTTTTTGTTAGAGAATTAGTTGTATATATTATAATATGGAATTGAATGATTGAAACATTAATAACTAATTTAATTGAAATATGTATCTACATAAATAATCGATCAATATCTGTCTACAATCATCAGTAATTACAGTAGTTTTGGACCTTACTTTACTTTTCCTTTGATATATATATATATATATATATATATACTCGTATTATGGTAATAGTGTTCATCCTAGTTTAAATATAGTGCCACCAATTTTTTACTTTTACTTTCCCACATAATGATTGGTAGAATCTAAAGCGAGATTGGACTGTATGTTCATAGGTGCTGAATAAAGACAACACCTTGACCTTGTTGCTTGTTGAATAACAGTTTAATGAATTGTCATCTTGACAATTAATGAAATGTATAATTGAACTTGATACATATCTTTACATACAGAGTGATTCAGGAGGATAGGGCAATACATTGACAACTCATTCTAGAGGCTAAAAATAAGAAAAAAGTTCATATAAACATAAGTCCGAAAACGCTTCGTTAGCGAGTTGTACAGAGTGAAAGATTTCGTCCGAGTTTCAGTTCCTCTGGGTAAATTAAGGCTTTCTGAAATTCTGGGAAGGTCAATTAAGTGGCAAATTCAATTGTTTCTTATGGTTTTTGAGCTGGGAAATCGAAAAAAATAGGTCCCAGAACTGTATATATCTTAGTTTCTAAGATATCCCATGTAAAACGCCAAAAATAGGGTCAAAAAACATTTTTTTTTACGTTTGACGTACAATAACGTTGTTAAATTGGCAATAAATCATACATTTTTTAAACATAAATTGTAGAGATTTGAATTATAAGATTATTGCTGTAAATAATGTCAAAAGTTTTTTCAATCTGTTAAAAATTAATCTGTTTTGTTGTTAATAAAAGTCGACATGTTTAAAATTTTATTTGTTTTTTGTTGACATTATTTACATCAGTCTTCTTAAACGGTAAATAGGTACCACTTATAAGTGGTAAATAAGTAACTTATTTTTATGGGTTCTAGAGTTATAGCCAAATGAAACTTTAATTAATGAAATATTTGGATCTTACAAGGGGAAGGCACATCCGTTCGAATCAGACTTCATCTCCTTTTTTAATTTAAATATATTGATTTTATATTACTAACCTCTTATTGTAAAAAAAAAACTTTTACGATGAATAATTGTAAAATAACAATAAAAAAATATATGAAAAAATATCAACAGTTATTAATGAAATAAAATTTTATGTACTTTTCATTTAAAAAAAAAAAATGTGTATGTAATTTAATAGGCGTACAAAGAGACTTCCTGTTGAACACCACATGACTATGTGGTGTTCACATCAGATTGTTTTAATTTTGGATGGGTGGTAATATTTTCGCTGACTATATTTTAAAAATTAGATTTCAAGAGAAATTTAAACGAAATAACTTTTCATCCAGAAACCGGAGAGAGTTTCAGAAGTTCTTCTTTGAATATTTTATTTCTGTTTCGCTTAAAATGAATTTTACAATAGAATACTAGTATTAATGTAGCCTTTAAAAATTTGTTTAAACTTTCTTAAAAAATAATATTGTTAAATGTTAAAATTTAGTTTATCGTTACGAAGATATTTATTTTAAAATTTCTTCAGAAAATATTTCAAGGGTAAAAGAAAGAGATATAAATATTAATTATTTTACAATTTTCTTTAGTAATTTATATATTTTTAACATTTTGACTTATAGTTTCAGTTTTAACGTGAGCGCATTTATTTTTCTTGAAAAAAATCTAATTACAAATGTCCTGTTGACAGAACCTTTTTGAAAAAAAAAAATAGTAATCTTTTTCCTCATTATATAACAGTCAAAGAGTAGTATTTTGCATGTTTAATGACGTAAATTAGACCTGTAATGGTCGATATTTATTTATGTATTTTCATTTGATTTTACGTTAAGATTTATAAATGATCTGAAATTAATGAATATAATCTACACTTTGTACATCGTTTTATGTGTTTTGTATCATTTTAGAGACTATTATAGAGGGACTTAAATATTAAGTTATATGTCGTATGCAGCTGTCGATTAATTTCCGTACTTTAAAAATAATCTGTAAAGAACTGAACGGCATTTTTATTTCTTAGTAAGTAATAAAACTGCTGAAAGGTTTTAATTTTACTTAAAGATTTTTTTTAATTACAAAAAAATTAAATAGCTATTCTTATTCTCCTAACAGCGTTGAGGAATGGTAAATGTTTCTTTATACAATAAATATAAATTTACTTTATATTTGAAATTTATTAAAAAAAGTATTGATTTTGTTTCAAGACATTACCAAAATTGAAATCATTTTTTCCACTTCAATGCAATACAATTTTTTTTTTTCAAATACAATATTTATATTAATTAATAATTTTTTATACAATACAATGTAATACCATTTCTTCTCTATTTTTTTTTTTTTTTAATAAAAATCAAATTTTTTAGACTCTTTTTCATGCTCAATCGACGTAACTTTTAGATTTTCTCAGTATTAAATTTTTTTAATATTTTGTTGAAAAATTCTATTTGTTTATTGGCGATTTCAATCGACTACAAGAGGTTTTCAGAGAAGCTCAAAAAAGTCCACTCGTTGCGCTAGCCGATAATTTACAAATCCTCATACGACTGTTTGAATTGTATTATGATGACGCTTGTATTTCAGCTCGTACCGATTACAACCAGTAGAAGCTCTTCGTGTAAGTGACAGAATAAAACGAAAAGATTTTTGTGATATGATCTTAGTTGATATGGAAGAATGATAAGGTCACATTGTTCACATACGGAGATTTAAGAATCCGATGAGATTGTTCAGCGGATTTTCCAAGAGTTAATATTTATTTTATGCCGTTTCGTTCACAAAGATTTTTTTTGGCTATTTCTTTTTGGAAGGAAAACCGTAATGGGGCATTCTTATCTTGAGATGCTGCAAGACTGGCTGAATGAAGACACAATTAAATTAAGTTTTAAAATAATGGATTTAAATGAAGACTACACAACTAAACGAAGAGTTTGAATAATCCATTTTTCTGCAAGATGGGCCCCCCCCCACATCGGTACAACCGATTTCGTTGGTCTGTAAATGAAAAAATGCCTTAACTCTGGGTAGAGCGTACGGAAGCCCAAGACTTGGCATTACACTCTTGGCCTCATTATCACTAGGATCTTTAATTCCTTTTCCTTCTGTATTAATACCATTGACTTCCTAAAGAGTTCCTCCCATTCTCGAAAACAGTAGAATGCCCGGTACTCACCCCTTTTCATCCGCTCTTTGAGGCCGTTGGTACTTGTAATGAAAGAATTCTTTATACCGGGAATAACTTAATCCCTTCATTTATCAGCTGTTTGTATACACACCAGAAGTATTAGAATCGTTCTATCCTCTTTACCACGGGGAGGTGAATATCAGGATTTTCTCTTCACCAAATCTAGGAAATGAATTAAATTAAAAAATGTAATCTACCGTACCACTTCTATCTTTCATCAAAATAAAAAAAAAACGTACAATTATCTCAACTTGCTCGGTGTACCGTTAAACTATATCGATTTGTCTTTAAAATGTTTTTTTCTTCTTGAATACCAATATAACATAATATACAGTTCGATAATCGACTATCGTTTCATATAATCGGATATGATTAATTTTATAACTTTTACATTTTTGAGATTATAGTGATTCAAAATTGATTATACAGAGTTATCATAAAAGAATTTTTATGTTTTGAACATGGTTTAAATTAAAACAGAATTACTTACAGTTTATGTTTTTTATTTTTCAAATTTGTCTTCCAAACATTTTTTTACATAATTAATAGATTTCAATATGTGCGCCCTTAGTCGCTCGACAAATGTTCAAACGATACTCAACTTCTCTCCAAACATTAGTTAACATTTCTTCGTTAATGGTTGTCATTGCTTCATTAATCCTGTTTTTTAAGTGGTTTAGGTCGCGAATTTTTTGTGTATAAACAACGCTTTTGATGTACCCCCACAAGAAAAAATCGCAAGGTGTCAGGTCTGGACTTCTTGGAGGCCAAAGTACGGGTCCTTACCGGCCTATCGATCGATCTCCAAATTTTTCGTTCAAAGCGTCCGTGACCGATGCATTGAAGTGCGGGAGAACACCCATCATTCATCATGTTGGAAATGAAGTCGATGAATGTTTTCGAGTTCATCCGGCTGATGAAAGCAATAATCGGTTAACATGTCAAGATACACAACTCCATTAATTGTTTTTTCAGCAAAGAAGAAAAACTCTATTACACGATTTTTCAACACACCACACCAAACATTAACTTTAGGCGAATCGCGTTTCAAATGCATCTTAATTTTTTTCTTCTCAGATACTCCGATCGTCCACGTTTCACTTCCATATAAAGCGACACTTCAAACATATACTTTCAAAAATCTTTTCCTAACGTTTAAATTAATTATTGATGTGAACAAATTATATTTCTGACTGAAGACGATCGTTTCGCCTGTGCTATTCGGTTTTATATCGCTCCTGCTTCGTCCATCTTTCGTAATTCTACTTCCCAAATAACAAAATTCTTCTATCTCCATAATCTTTTCTCCTCCTATTTTCACATTCAGTAGTCCATCTTTGTTATTTCCAACACATTACATTACTTTTGTTTTGTTCTTGTTTATTTTCAAGCGGTAGTTCTTCATCCATGTCGTTCATTGTTTCTTCTAAATCCTTTTTACACTCAGCTAGAATTACTATATCATCACCAAATTGTACCATCTTTATCTTTTCACCTTGTACTGTTACTCCGAATCAAAATTGTCCTTTAACATCATTAACTGCTAGTTCCATGTAAAGATTAAAGAGTATCGGGTGTAGGGATCATCCTTGTCGGACTCCCTTTCTTATGTTCTTCAATTATTACTGTTGCTGTTTGGGTCCTGTAAATGTTAGCAATTGTTCTTCTATCTCTGTATTTGAACCCTAATTTTCTTAAAACGCTAAACATTTTATTCCAGTCTATGTCATCGATGCCTTTTCTAGGTCTATAAATGCCAAGTATGTTGATTCGTTTTTTTTTAATCTTCCTTCTACTATTTATCTATTCCTTCTACTATTATTCGTTAAAGTTTAAAAATATAAATCATTAACATGTCGAGTGAAGTAGTATTGACACTGCTAATAGTAAAATTGAAATCCACCAGGTTGGTCTAGTGGTGAACTCGTCATCACAAATCGGTTTATTTCGAAGTCGAGAGTTCTAAGGTTTAAATCCTAGTAAAGTCAATTACTTTTATTAGGATTTCAATAGTAGAATGTGGATACCGGTGTTCTTTGGTGGTTGGATTTCAATTAACCACATGTATCACGGATGATCGACCTGAGACTGTTCAAAACTAAACTTCATTTAGATTCATAAATATCATCCTGTGAAGTAATACCTTACAGTAAATTACCGAAACTAAACAGAATAAAATAGTGGATATAATATTCGAAGATAGAACGTCGTATGTAGAAAGAAACCAACCGAAATTCAACCTCACTCTGCGAATCAACATAGCTTTCTAAATGAATAAATTTTGATAAAAATTTAGATTTTTTTCAACAAAAAAAAAAAAGCTGACAACACAGTTATAGGACGTTCCCGTCACGTATATATGTAATAATGGATAGATAATAAACACCTTCAAAAAAACTTTTTTTTTTAATATTAATAAATAACATCAAAGATAAAGTCACAGAAAAGTTTTAAATATTAAAAAATAAATAAAATCATTACAATAAACATAATATAAATGATTATTAGATTGTGTAAGATTCAGAAACAGTAAAATTAAAGACAATATCACAGTTTTATCAATAAATTTAGCCTGTGAAAAGTATCATCTTTCCATTAACCACTCATAAAACTTTATCTAGAATTTTATTCAAAGGAATACCTTAAGGAGATTAAGAGGTTTATACGATTTGAATAAAAAGTATTCAGAAGTTTTCTTGTTCTGCATCTTGATGATCAATAAAAAAACATTCTTGAATATTTTTGATGGATCTTAAATTTTAAAGAAAAGTTAATTTCACAAAATAATGTTTATTATTATGTACTGAAAATTAATTTATATTTTAAGCTATCAGTATTGTGTTAAAAAAAATAAAAATAAAAATTAGCACTTCATTTGATCATATAGAAAGTTCTGGGTTCATTTACCGATTTTTTTTTTGAAAATTTTTTTAACACGTTACAAAATTTATATATTATAATTTTACGTATTAAATTTTAAACATAATATCGATACTAGCTCTTTGTGTAATCTGTTGATTAAGACGAAAATAAGTCTTTTAATTTTCATAAATATAAATGTTACATCCCATTGACACGAGATAAAAATCATTACCTTACCACAAATGATAAAATTGTTAATAAAAGTAACAGGATTAGATAAACCAAAGTAGAAAAATATGAGGAATGAAGTAGATCTCGATTTTTTAATCTTTCATTTAAAAAATATGCTCTCTTACGTCACAAATCGATTAACAATCTTCATAGTTTTATGGATTCCATCCTTGGCTCTTGTAGTGAAAGGTTGTGTCTTATTGTGCTCTGTGATTGTGAGTTGTAACCAGTCCTGCCAGGTGTTCAACAGTTCTTCTACCTGCGTCGCCAGACAATGTGAGAAGGGTCTGCTAGGACATCAGCCGGGCGGCCAGCTACCTGGATTACAGGCCAGTTACATTAAGAAAAGGATAATCCTTTTCTTAATTTTATTTCTATTCTATTCAAATTTCTATAATAATGTAAAGTGAACTCTTGTAGTCATTACGAACACATTAAGTTAATGGCCTATTATTATAGGACTATTGTGCTGATTTAAAAATAATTTTATTTTAAATTGTTTGATATAATCTGTACCTGTTTAGGTCTATAGGTTATATCTTGTTTTGATTTTTCTTGTCAGTGATTTTATTTTGCAGCAAGTGTACATTAAGAAGTGTTTAATTAAGTTTAATTTTAATTTTTAAATTTTATTCTTTATTTTTCCTCAATGGAAGGAAAAGTAAGGCCTGCCCCACCCCGTTCTCCCACCCCGGAACTGTCCGTCGGTGGAGAGGAAAGCGGGTCTGGCGCTAGGAAGCGCCAGAAACGCCGGGACTCCGCGCCTCCTATGGAGATGGAGCCCGTAGCGGGCTGCAGCAAGGCTGCAGCAGCCGCCAACCCGCAGGCTGATGATGGGGCCCCATCACAGCCTGCTACCGTCAGGCGGGAGAAAATCCCGCCAATAATGCTGGACTGCCCGAAGGAGTGGCCAGCATTAGCGCGCGACATTAAGTCGCGGATCGGGGGGCGCCTGGTGGCTAAAAGCACCGGGCTCTCGATAAGGCTGCAGCTGGGCAGCGAGGCGGATTACCGGGCGGTGCAGAGTTTTCTGCACTCGAAGGGAATCGCCTTTCACTCCTTTCAGCTCCCGAAGGACAGGGAGCTGAAGGTGGTTATACGGGGAATCCCCTATGGGGCTGCCCCGGAGGAAGTAAGGGAGGAACTGACCTCCCTTGGCTATGAGGTGGTTTCGGTTAAGAAGCTCCTCACAAGGGACGGTCGGGAAACCCCGACCTGCCTAGTGGCCCTTAAGAGGACCCCTTCGGCCCGGACCATTTATGACCTTGGCAGTATTTTTTACTGCAAGGTCGCAGTGACTGCGTTTGTGTCACGAGGGGGGCCACCCCAGTGCCACAGATGCCAGAAATTTGGACACTCGTCCAATTACTGCCAGAGGGCCCAGCAATGTGTCAAGTGTGGTGGGGACCACGACACTGCCACATGCGTTAAGCCGCGTGAGGAACCAGCCTCATGCGTTAACTGCAAGGGGTCTCATCCGGCTAATTACCGGGGTTGCCCCTATTATAAGGAGCAAGTCAATAAGGTCAAGGGCATTAAAAAGCCCGCGACTGTTGACGGCCGCAGCTGGGCCCGTGTTGCCGGTGGGGGAAAATCAGCCCCCAAACCGGAGGTGCCGGCACCTGTGGCCAAGGCGGTAGTGAAAAAAGGGGAGGTACCCTCCCCAACACCCGCCAAGCCAAAACCGGCGGTGACCACCAAGAAGGTGGTGAAACAAAAGGCGGCGACAAAGCCGGCCCCGGCGAAGAAGGCCAAGCCTTCCTCGACGGGAAAGGCAAAGCCTGCTCCGGCTGGGAAGGCCAAGCCTGCTCCGGCTGGGAAGGCCAAGCAGGCTGTTAAAAACACCGCGGCCCCTGTGGCCCCGCGCCCCACCAAAAGGGCGGCCACGCCAAAAGGCACCTCCAGCGGCAATCCGAAACCGGCTACCCCGTTGGAGACCACTGGCATGGACTTCCTGTCGCAGATGACAGTGAAGGATATCCTGCCACATATCATGATGGTTTTGCCACGCCTGCTCCAGGCAAAATCTCTCAAGGACTGTATTCAGTCCTTAATAGAGTGCCTCATGGCTGTACTGTCCAGGTATGGTTAGGCCCACCCTCAGACTCTTGCAGTGGAACGCCAACTCAGTAGTAGGCCGGACGGAGGAACTATGCCGTCTGGCCGAGGATCTACTGATAGACGTGATACTGTTGTCTGAGACGTGCTTGAACCCAAACAAGCAACTGACCCTTCGGAACTATTTTACATATAGGACGGATAGGCCAGTTCGACCCGGATCTCGCACCTCTGGTGGAACTGCGGTTTTAGTCCACAGACGCCACATGCATGCGCGCGTTGTTCTTCATACAAACGTGATGGAGCAAACGTGTGTGCATGTGGAGCATCTGGGCACGGTGTATCGGCTGGTTTCGGCTTATAGCAAGCCGAACGACGCGGTAACCGGCGCAGATCTGGATGCCGTGCTGGAAAATTGGGATGGGCCCGTGATACTCATGGGCGACCTCAATGCCAAACACGTGTCATGGAACAGCATTCTGACAAATCCGAATGGCAGATTGCTGTACGAAAGGGCGAGAGCCCGCCGCTTGGTCGTCGTAGGCCCTGAGGTGCCCACGTTCGTGCATCGCTCAGGCAGATCTAGGCCTGACGTGCTGGATATCGCAGTCATGAAGGGGGGTACCCTCCCATTCATGATTGAAACGATAGAAGACCTCAGCTCGGACCATTCCCCTGTCCTGATGGAACTAGGTCAGGCAGGGGGTGGCCGAGATCCCCCGCCTATACCCCGAAGGTCAGTCAACTGGAAAAGGTTCTACGAGACCCTCCAGCGGGAGTACAGGCCGGTAAATCCTGAGCTCCTGAACACCCCGGAGGAAATCGACGACACTGTGGGGCGCGTCACGTCGTCAATGACCGAGGCCCTGGCAGGCAGTTCATCGGCCAAAACTCGAGCAGTTGTTCGAAACGACCTCCCTCCTCATATCTCCGAAGCCATAACGGAGAAACGACGACTGAGGAGGAGATATCGAATCACCTTGTCCCCCGCTGATAAGCGGGTCTTTTATAATCAAACGGACAGGGTAAAACAACTGCTGACAAGCCATCGAGAGGATTCGTGGAACGAATACCTCGCCTCGGTCTCTGACGACATCTCCTCGGTGTTCAGGTTGAACAGGAGACTGCGAGAAGGGAAGAAGCCTCGCCATCCGGTTGTGGGGCAGCGAGGTTTTCTTGCATACTCGGAGGCGGAGAGGGCCGAGGTATTCGCCGATACCTTGGAGGAGCAGTTCACTCCAAACCCCCCTCCCTCCCCGAACGACGAGCACACAACCGAGGTGGAATCCTTTCTTGTAGATTATTTCTCACAGGTGGAGGACGCCCCTCTAGAGATTGACCAAGTCACTGAAGCGGAAGTTTCCGCAGCCATTAAGGCCACAAGCCCCGACAAGGCCCCGGGTGTCGACGGGATCAGCGCCCGTGCATTCCGGAACATACCGGCCTCCGTGATTACAGCAATTTCGGTGATATTCACGTCCATTTTGTACGTTGGATATTTCCCGAATTGTTGGAAAACGGCCAAAGTCGTATGTTTACCCAAACCGGGGAAAAGTTTACTTTTCCCACGGAATTATAGGCCAATCTCCCTGTTACCGGTATTGTCTAAGTTGTTCGAGAGGATTTTTCTCGAAAAACTGAGGCGATACATGGAGGGAGAAGTGCGGCCCGAGCAATTTGGGTTCAGGGAGGGTCACTCAACCACCCTCCAACTGGTAAAAATAATAGACGACCTTGTCGGAGGCCTGAACAGGAAACGGGTGACTGCAGCCGTTTTTCTGGATGTGGCCAAGGCCTTTGACAAAGTTTGGCATAGCGGGCTGCTTTATAAGCTAGCGCGATCGGCGATCCCCTACCGCTATGTCAGACTGATGCGGTCATACCTGCTAGACCGACATTTTGTCGTGCGCGTAGGGGAAACGATTTCCTCCACCAGAGAAATAGCCGCTGGGGTTCCCCAAGGAGCAGTACTTTCCCCGTTCTTGTACACTTTGTACGTGAACGATATGCCGCTGTCGGAAGGGGTCAAAACGGCCCTTTACGCAGACGACACGGCATATTTCTACGAATCCGCAAATGTGGATTACGCGGTCCGGAGGCTCCAAAGGCAGCTGGACTTAGTGGAACCGTGGCTCGACATGTGGAGAATCAGGGTCAACGGTGAAAAATCGGTGGCCGTGATGTTCACATGCAAGACACGAAAACCGACCAGTGAGCTGGAAATCTCAGGGGAGAAAATCCCTTTTGAGAAAACAGTTAAGTACCTGGGGGTGGTGTTGGACAGGCGGCTTACCTTCGGCGAACATGTAAATTATGCGACCCGGAGGGCTAAGGCCGCCAGAGCCTCACTATACCCAGTGCTGAACAGTGCCAGCCCATACCCACTGGCAACTAAGCTTCTCATTTTTCGGCTGTACGTACTGCCGATTCTAACATATGCTTACCCGGCATGGGGGGCAATGTTGAGCTCCTCGCTTCAAAAGAAGATCGAGGCCGTCCAAAACATCGCGTTGCGGACGATCTTTGGAGCTCCGTGGTTCGTCAGGAACGCCACTCTCCGATCTGATGCGAGATTTCAATCCGTGTCCGAGGTGGGGGTGGCGCAGGCGCGCAGACTGTTCGGGAGAGCGGCTGTGTCCGAACACAGTCATCTTCGGGACATCTGCAGAGAGGACCCAACTCCGACAGTTGTAAGGAAGCGGCCTCACGCCGTACTGGACGAACCACCGTGATGGTGCGGTGCGGTAGCCGAAAATCGACAAACCAGGCTTAGGGGCCTCCATATCGCATGAGCCATAAACGGAATAGTGCGTCAGACGCGTTTCCGGGGTCGCGAGTGAATAGTTTTTTCGCGAGTTATATAGTTTGAAGACTTCAAATACGGTAAGTCGCGCACAAAACAAAAACGCGGTCTAAAAAATTTTTTTTTTTTTTTTTTTTTTTTTTTTTTTTCTCGCGTGTGTTTTGTTCTGTTTCTCTTGTTTCAGAAACGGGAGAAACGTGGATGTGGAACGACGCGTTGTGCCGTCTCATCCTGCCAGTCGAAAGGAAAGTAAAAATAATTTTTTTTTTTTTTTTCTCTCGTGTGTGTGTTCTGCTTCTTTTGTTGCAGATGCCAACAGCCACCACAAAAACAAATGGTTTCTTCACTGCGGCCACGCGGTCCCCCCAACCCCTTCTCAGACACACGCGTGTCTGAAGGTTAATAATTACGTGGAGAGAATAATTACTGTTTACTTCTTTCCAGAAAATCGCCGCCCCAAAACCGCGATCGCGAATAGGTATCACCATCTGTAAGTTAAACTTACAGTAAGATAAAATAATCCAGCAATTGCGACTCCTCCGGAAAAGGGGACACATTGCCCCCTCCTTATAGCTAGTGCCCCGTTGTGGCGTATTCCTGCTAGCCTATTAAAGAGTTAGCACCGAAAGGACTTCAGTGGACGGTCTGAAGGGGAATTACGTCGGGAGGACAGGCTTTATAAGCCTAGCCTTCCGCGGTCGGCCCATGAAATGGGTTCGATAACGCTGGTTTAACAACGGATTGGAATGCAATTAAATCCGTCTTAAATTCACTAAAATAATAATAGACAAAACTTGAAAAATTAGATCCGAGATTAAAAAAATAACCCTTTTAAAAACAAGCCCGATTAGAAAGATCCAGCAGCAAGGGACTCTGTCCAGGTTCTGCGATAAAGTAGGGAGTAATAGACTCCTGCCAACTTTGCATTCCATTCCATAGTTTTATGTTACCATTTATTTAACTCAAGGAGTAGATATATAATGACAACAGTATAGTAACATTTAGAAAACGTTAATTTCACCTGTGCTTCAGGTGAATCGGATATTTTACTTGAATTATAACCACAAAAAACCTTTTATTGATAATGTTTTGCAACAAATTAATGTGCTCATTTCAGGTGAAAAACAATGCATTATATAAACTGCTTCTGTTCAGTAACATATACTTAAAGTAACAATTAAATATTATTAGTCAAAATTCAAAATATCAAAATATTTTGAAAATATTATTTTTAATTCAAAATATTTCTTCTTTTTTTTTTTTTTAAATACGTTTTTTAAATACGTATACACTTATACGCGCTATAGTTCACTCTGAAGTAATGTGGAACTGCGCTAATAGTACAGTGGAAGGGATAGTTTATACTGCAACAGGACTGTCGTCGGTCAAGCAATCCCATTTCCACTCTCGGCATCGACTGAGCTTTTTAAACTTTGATGAATAATATATATATATATATATATATATATATATATACACACACACACAAGGATAAGTCAATTATTATCCGCAATTTAGTTATATTTTTGTTTATGTTTGTAGTGTTGCATGGGACATCTTCTTAGACAGAATCATCGCTGGTGACGAAACACGGATCCATCATTACGAGCCGGAGAGTAAACGGCAGACTATGGAATGGAAACATCCAAATTTGCCCTGAAAAAAAAAGTTCAAGACCCAACCGTCCGCAGGAAAACTGATGCTTACGGTTTTTTGGGACTCACAAGGCCCAGTGCTGGAACATTATGAGAAAAAGAGCACGACATTTAACAGTGCGCATTACAGTGAGATGCTTACTGCTAACCTGAAGCCTGCAATTCGAAGCAAACGCCGAGGACTGCTGTCGAAAGGTATTGTGTTGTTGCACGATAATGCCCGTTCACATACTACTACTCGCTGAAACGCTCCAGAAACTCAACTTTGAAGTACTGGCTCATCCTCCGTATAGTCCTGATCTTACCCCTTCTGACTACCGCTTGTTTGATCCACTCAAAGAGGCATTAAGGAGCTGTCGATTTATCTCGGACGAAACAGTGAAAAAAACGTTGCATTCTTGGCTTCCAGCTTAACGGAAAATCATCTTTTATGAGGGCATCAGGAAGCTTGTGCAACGATGGATCAAGTGCGTTGAAATGCAAGGGGACTATGTTGAAAAATGATGTACATGTAAGTTTCCCATTCGTATTGCAATAAAATGTATAACCACATTGCCGATAATAATTAACTTACCCTAGTATGTATGAGGTGGTATAATCAAAGAAAAAAAAAATGATCTGCCGTGAGATATAACATATTATCGAAATTAGCCTTTTAAATATAACAATCATAACATGACAGGATTATTAAAGAAAGTTTGTTGTGAAGTGGTGAATGGCTCTGAGGGAGTGTGATATTCATATAGATGTATAGATAAAATAGGAGATAAATAATAGCAGATATATAGATAATAGATAAAATAGGCGGCCCACCTGGGTGCTTACTTCGCCAAGATAGGTGTTTCGGTATCGATCACCGGTTAGTTGAGATATTCGCTGTTAGGATAAGAATGGAAAGCCACCGGGTTGGTCTAGTGGTGAACGCGTCTTTCCGAATCGAATAGGATGTAGAGGGTATACTGAAATGAAACGACTAGCACTAGATAGGGAATCTTGGAGAGCTGCATCAAACCAGTCAAATGACTGAAGACAAAAAAAAAAAATAATAATAAAAAAAATATGATAAAATATCAGAAGTTTTTAATGAAATAAAATTTGATGTACTGTTCATTAAAAAAAAAAAATGCGTAAATGTAATTTAATAGGCGTACAAGGAAGTCATGTGTTTTCCAACATCAGATTTTTTATAAAATGGAATTTGTACTATTTTTATTAAAATGGTTTGTTCACAAAAAAAAACATAAAAATAATCTAAAGCCAAGGATGTGTTACTTGTAAAGGATTAATATTTGTGTAAATCAGATTCAGTGGTTAAGTTATAAAATAAAACCTGGCTACAATGTTTCCGAACCTTACCGAAATTTGCATACAGATTAAAATTTAATCCTTCCCTGTATGATGAATTTGAAAATTGCTTTTAACCATTTTATCTTGTATTACATATTTATTTATTCACTAATTTTATTAACTAAAGAATAATTAATTAATTTTTCCCCCGTAAGGGATTAAAAAAACCTTTTTTTCTTAATAATTATTTCTTTTCCCTTAAGATACAACAGTACGATTATGTCCCTTCGGTTCGTATACCATTTTTAATATTCATTTTTTTAAAATCAAAATGCTTAAATACTTATAGTTACGTATTTGAAATAGACAAAAATTAACTTACATGTAAGTCCTTTTAAAATAAATTTCTTATATGTATATTTATGTGAACTAGCTCCCCGTCACGGCTTTGCCGGCTATATATGGTTACTTGTGTTTCCTGTAGCGATCAATCTTTTTCGGCATACTTCTGTCTAAGAATAACTATATATATATATATATATATATATATATATATATATATATATATATAGAGAGAGAGAGAGAGAGAGCCTGTTACTGATACTATGCGGAAAAAAAGGTCATCATTGGTCATCTCATAAGGACACCGGAAACAAGACTGTCAAAAAATATCATTGAAAAGCTCTGGTTCCAAAAGCTAGAAGTAGGATGGAACAAAGAACCCACCGGGTTGGTCTAGTGGTGAATGCATCTTCCCAAATCAGCTGATTTGGAAGTCGAGTGTTCCAGCGTTCAAGTCCTAGTAAAGCCAGTTATTTTTACACGGATTTGAATACTAGATCGTGGATACTGGTATTCTTTGGTGGGTTGGGTTTCAATTAACCACACATCTCAGGAACGGTCAAACTGAGAATGTACAAGACTACACTTCATTTATACTCATACATATCATCCTCATTCATCCTCTGAAGAATTATCTAAACGGTAGTTACCGGAGGCTAAACAGGAAAAAGAAAGGACGGATCAAAGAAATTAGAGAAGATATGAAAGAATTGGGAATTTCCCTGACTGACCAACAGAATAAAACTGGAAAAATTACAAAGCTAAACATTATAGACAGACGAAATACAACGAAGAGGGTGTTTACAGATGAAGAAAAGAAAGCAAGATCTCAACGGATGAAGAAATACTGGGCAGCTCGGAAGAGTAAAATAACATGCTTTTCTCTGAAAAGATCCAACTAAAATTGACTTAAATGGTCCCATATTGGCCGTAAAAGCATAATAATAATAAATAAATATATATATAAGCTCCCCGTTGCAGCTTTGCCCGCGCTATATTTTACTTGCGTTTCCTGTACTGTATTTTTTTTTTTAGTGAAATAACTGGATGCAGGTGGAGCCGGGTTGGTTGAGCCACAGGCCGTATGCCTTCGCACCCCTTAAAAAAAATCGGAATTAAAAAAAAACCGAAAACGGTTTTTAAATATTTATCTAAAGATTATTGTAAGCCCTCGTTTAGTAATCTCGTTTAGAAAAATTTACAATCATTGTTCAAAATTATTTTTACCGTTTTCACCTTCTTTCAAGATCTTCAATTTCAAAAATCTAGAAATTGTTATATTCACATGAAAATTACACCTATCAAAAATCATGTTTGTTTATTCTTTTGTTATCGAAAAAGTAAAAACGGCAACAGGGTTTCAAAAAAAATTCAAAAACTCTTTTTAACCCTGAAATTTTGAATTTCAAAAAACTTACAAATTGGTTTTTATATATTCACATGAATATTACACAAACAAAAAATCAAGCTGATACCATCATTTGTTACCGAGAAGTTAAAACAGTAATAAATTCGATTGTTACTCCGTTTTGCCTTTAAGTACAAATTTAAAAAAAATGCTTTCTTAGTATTCAGTTCACCGTAAGAAAAACATGTATAAAATATTCATCAATTTATCTTCTGTAGTTTTTGCTTGGCGTTGATTATGTATCATTCACTATATGTTGTCTTCAATTTCAGTAAGACTTCTATTGAAAATATCTGTACTGAAAAATATCTTGGGAGCGGCACATTGTAAGAAAGGAGCATGAGAATTTATCGGTTCGAATGAGAAGTACAGCACCGTAACGGATTATTTAATATTTACACGTTTTAATAAACCATTTTGTCATTTTCAGATAACATTTCCGAATAACCGTGAACTGTTAGATCGAGAGTGTACCTACCTGATGCATGCAAAATTTATCCTTCGACGTACTAATAAATACCCCGTTTTGAATTTTGAAAATCGGACGATTGTTTGCAGAGATTTTGCATCTCCCAAAACAGCGCCTCAGAGGTACCCCGTTTGTTATCGGGTGATGGTGACTATGGGTCCAGCCTCCAACAAGATGCTTGTGTACCTCACCATTCTAGCGTTACACGCAATCTCCACGGCATGCCCATTATTGTTAAATAAAAATCTTTTAAATAATATTATTCTATTTAACGTGAATTTAATTCTATTATTTTTGTAATATTATTCATTCGATTGATTTGAATGACTCAGTTTAAACCTAGCTCACACAGTGATGGACTCACAGTTCATTAATTCAATTCATTAAAGTTTGTCCTTCAACCGAGAAAATACTTCATGTGTATATGTATATATTTTTTTTTCGAGATGAAATATATCTTAAAACCTTCTGTTACGCCAAACATGGGCAAAAATTTGGTTGTGATTGAACTAGTAGGTTTTTCTTTATCCAGAACAAACAAAAATCCGCTTTCTCTTCGTACAATAGTATGTTAAATAAATACATAAAATTTAACAAAACTTGATTTTGCTAAAACTAAAAGTTTTACTAATTAGAGTTTTCGAGAATTTATTTCTAAAAAAAATATAATAATGTGAATAATGTGTTAATTTTTTAAAAAAATTAATAAATCTTTTAAAAAATCAAATTTTACAGAAGAAGAAGCAGAACAAAATATAAATGAAATTATATACATAAAAAAATTATTGTTTTATTTCTACTTCCTTGTACGAAGTAAAGGAAGTATTGTGATCGCGAAAAATTTCGGTTTTCAGATTTCAACGAAAAATATCCATTTTGACCATCCCTGAATCCATTTTGACTAGTTTCGGCGTGACGTCTTTACGTACGTATGTATCTCGAAAAACTCGAAAACGATTAGCCGTAGAATGGTAAAATTTTGGATTTAGGACTGTTGTAATATCTAGTTGTGCACCACCCCTTTTCATTTCAAATGACTGGACCAAAGCGTCCATAAAAGCCCAAAATTTAAACTTTTGGATTTTGTACTTTTTCTTAACTGCAGTAATAATCTCTCATTAATAGCTTTTCAGCGATGTATCACATAAATGGTACTTATTTTCAGTGGTTCCAGAGTTATATCTCAAATAAAATTTTAATTAAGGAAATATTTGGATTTTACAATGGGGAGGGACATCGGTTCGAATCTGACTTCACATAAATATATTTTTTTAACTTTTTTTTTTTTTTTAATTTAAATATATTGATTTATTAATAATTATGAACTTCTCACTAAAAAATGTTTTACAATAAATAATAATTCAATAATAAAAATATGAAAAACAAACAAGTTATTAGTGAAATAAAATTTAATGTAGTCTTCATTTTAATCCAAAAATCTTTACAGAGGTTAATAATTATTATTAAATCGATATCTATATATATAAAAATGAATGTTTGTCTGTCTGTATGTCTGTTATGCCTTCCTAAACCGTTCATCCGATTGCGATGAAACTTCACTGAGTTGTAGTCGCACGCTAGCGAAGGTTTCTAAATTTGTTTGGACCCGTTTAGGTGGCGCTGGCGTCGAGATATTTCGAAAAATTGTATTTATGGTCCGATTTGCCTCATATTCAGAATACGTGTTACTTACATGAAAAGAATTAGCTTTGCAAAAAATGGACCCGCTATATAGCGCTGGGGTTGAGATATTTAGAAAAATTATATTTATGGACCTATTTGGTTCATATTCAGAATATGAATATTAGTTACGTGAAAAGAAATATTTTTACAAAAACTATACCCGATAGGTGTCGAGATATTTACGAAACAAAAACAAAAAGGAAATATTTACGAAACAGAAAGGAAACTAAGAGAGGGATGATGGAGTAGGGTAAAAGGGAGAAGTTGCAAAGGGAAATGGTGAAGGAGAATAAGTGAAAGGTAAAATTTGTGACGTTCAGTTTTTTAATTTTTTTATTAAATGTTCAATTGTGTCCATTTAAACTCTCTCTCTCTCTCTCTCTCTATATATATATATATATATATATATATATATATATATATATATATATACTCAAATCTAGCAATAGCGAAGCATTGCCGGGTCTGCTAGTATTTAAATAAGTAAAATATATGTATATGAAGTCGGATTCGAACCGATGTGTCTATGGTTACGGATCCGACACGTTCTCATTTACATCACATAACTACTTCAACGATATGAAACAAAATTATTATATAAACTACTATAAAATACTGATACGGACACCACAAAAAAATTATGATATAATGTGGTGTACACCACAACGCAATTGTATAACTATCCACTTCATTAAAGGATTGGAGGATCGTAACTCACTTTCATTTGGAATTAATATAAATGAAGTGCAGCAGAAAATGTGTACATGTAATTTAATAGGCGGAGAAAGAAGTCATCGTATGTCCATATCAGATTTTTAAAAAAGCACGAATACTTTATACAAATTATAAAAAGCCCTAGTTATGACTAATAAATAATATTAATAATATGACTAGTTATGATTATTAAGTTAATTATTAAACAGATGTACAATAACTTTGATTCAAATTTTGTTTTTAAAAAGAAGTGGCACTAATCTAAAGCTGACATCACTTTAGTTTTAATAAACTTTTTATTTTTCTGTTTAGCCTCCGGAACCGCCGTAAGGTATTACTTCAGAGGATGAATGAAAATAATATGAAAATAAATGTAAATGAAGTATAGTCTTGTACAGTCTTAGGTCGACCGTTCCTGAAATGTGTTATTAAGTTTTAATAAACTTAAAAGAACTTGAAATCCTGTTTTTATAGAATGTTTTAAACTTTTTTGTAAGTACTTAATTAACTAAATGCTATACTGTATTCGTTTATTATTAACTGTCTTTTTTAAACAAACAAATGAATGGATTACGAAAATTTCCAGAATAAGTCATGTTATCAATTTTTTGTTCTGTTTATTCTTCAGTAAAATTTGATTTTTAAAAAAAATTATTTAATTATTATTGCACTTATTTATATCACTATTTTTAGAATTAAATTCTCTACAAGTATTTTTAATAAATTTTACGCATCTTTTAGTCATTTAACAAAGTTATTGTATTGCAAACCTAAAAAAAAACGGTTTTCAGACAACAAATGTTTCTGTTTTACTAAGGATATCAACAAAAAAAGTTATAAAAGATACAGTTCTAGAACGAATTTTATACAATTTTTCAGATCAAAACCGATTGGAAACTATTAATTTTGCTCCTCAATTAATGTCCCAAAAATTTCAGTACGATCTAATTTCACCGGGGGAGCTGAATTCCGGGCGAAATCTTTCGCTAACCGTAACTCGCTAACAAATCGTTTCCAGACCTATATTTGTGTGAATGTTTTTCATTATTTTTATTAGAGAAATACCCTGTGGTGTATTTTGGTTTTCTTGTGGGATACTGTATATATAATTTAATTTTTGAGAAAAACTTGTCAAAGTAAATTCAATTGAAAATAATGATACTGTATTTTATTTTTAACGGAAACAAGAATCATTTCAATATTTGAGAATATCTAATAACATCTATAAAAATAAATAAAGATTTAATTACTACAATAATTGTTCATGATGTCCTTTTTTATTGTTTTAACAATATTCCGTTCTATTACAAGTTTATGATTATAAAAAAAATACTCCTTCATTTTTGCCAGGGAAAAGTTTTATTTTTAGGGTTACTGTGAATAATTATTGACAGTTACTGTCTGTAATATAATAATTAGGAAAATTTAATCAATCCATCATGTATGAACACGGATGACGACGCCGTTTTCCTTTGATTATCATACTATATTACAAACCAATTACAAGTATCTGACAAATAATTTTCATCGTATTGTACAAAATTAAAAAAAATTATCACCTTTATTAATTCTACCCTCCTACTCGGTACTTTGAGGAAAATTAATTTTTTATTACCACTTCTATTAACAACCGGAGTAAAATTTTACATTATAACTTTCCTATGAAAGGCTCAACTATTATATTGTTGTTTCATTTTTTTTTGTTTTCAGTCATTTGACTGGTTTGATGCAGCTCTCCAAGATTCCCTATCTAGCGCTAGTCGTTTCATTTCAGTATACCTTCTACATCCTACATCCCCAACAATTTGTTTTACATATTCAAAATTGTTGTTTCATAGTACAAAATACAATAATACAAAAATCTGTATTTTTTTTAAATATGATTTTCCATTTTTAATATTTTTATTGTTATTTATAATATTACAATGTAATCCCGATAATCAAATTTCCAATAATCAAAGCTAAATTTATTAATAATTACAAAAGTACACTAGTAACAAATTATCTTTTTTATAACGTAAAATATTTATATTTTTCAAAAGGTAAGCATATTTTCAAAGTAGATTTTGATTCCTTGTCTTTTCGATATAAACAGAGTGTATCACGAAGTTTTCCCATGACTTTCATAATATATTCTACTCGAGAAAATAATATAAAAAATTTGTATAAACATATATCCTAAAATATTTCGTTTAACTAGGTTACAGCTTGGAAAAGATTTCGCTTAGATTTCAGCTACCCAGGTAAAATGAGAGACCCACCGGGTTGGTGTAGTGGTTAACACGTCTTCCCAAATCAGCTGATTTGGATGTCGAGAGTTCCAGCGTTAAAGTCCTAGTAAAGGCAGATATTTTTACATGGATTTGAATACTAGATCGTGGATTCCGGTGTTCTTTGGTGGTTGGGTTTCAATTAACCACACATCTCAGGAATTGTCGAACTGAGAATGTACAAGACTACACTTCATTCACGCTCATACATATCATCCTTATTCATCCTCTGAAGTATTATCTAAACGGTAGTTACCGGAGGCTAAACAGGAAAAAGAAAAAAAGAAAAGAGGTAAAATGAGAGAGTGATAAAATTTTTAGGATGTTGATTAAGGGGCAGAATTAGTAAATTTTTGAAATGAAAAATCTAATAAAGTAGATATCAGAACCGTATCTTCTGTAGGTTTGAGAAATTAGAGAGAAAGCCAATAAATTGTGATAAAAATCCCTGTTTTTTTTTTTATGCTTGACGTAGAATAACTTTGTTAAATGGGTAATAAACAAATAAAACTTTTAAACAAAACTTGTACAGAATTTAATTCTTACTATATTTATCATAAAAGTACTTTTTTAAAGTAAAAAAAAACAAATTATTCTTTGCGATGTGAAAAATTTGTAAAAACAATTTTACAGTTAAAAACTTGCTGTTAAAAGATGTAAAAAAAAGCTGAAAATGACGCAAAAATTGTGAAATAAAAATTACTTAGATAATAATTATTTTATTAATG
Source organism: Lycorma delicatula (assembly GCF_047948215.1). Lineage (NCBI taxonomy): Eukaryota > Metazoa > Arthropoda > Insecta > Hemiptera > Fulgoridae > Lycorma > Lycorma delicatula. The sequence goes on from NC_134465.1 coordinate 45,467,384, forward strand.
ATAGAAATACAATAAATTATCTGAAAAATTATTATTTCAAAGTCGACAATAAAATTACAACAGCTGATCAACAATGCGCGTTATTGTATATTCCATTCTGTAAGGTACATTAAGTACATCGGGTTCTGTAAACTGTACTGTCGTTAGCGAAGGTTTTCTGTGAATTATATTCTAAACGTGATCGGTTTACCACTGAGAAAATGCCGTGTTTATTTACAACACAGGAATAAGCTGATATGGTATGTATTAATTTTGGGTGTGTGTAATGGTAATGCTACAGCTGCTGCAGTAGAATATGAAATACGTTTTCCGAATCGCAGGATTCTAAATTCCAAAAAAATTGCGCGACTTTCCGTAATCTTCGAGAAACAAGTTCACTGCCTAGTATTTATACTGCCTACGAACGATATTGCTGTTATTGTTGAAGTAATTATCGATGCAGTTCAGTGCTAGGCATCAGTACACGACGTCTTTCTAAGGGGATCAGTTTTTTGTTTTCGACGGTTTGGAGAATACTTAAACGAAAGAAGTTTTATCTTTATCATAAACAGCCAGTTCAGTATTTACATCCAGGAGACGGTCCGCGTCGCTTGGAGTTCTGCAACTGGTGGAATGCAAATTTACAACTGTACAAGTATGTTTTGTAAACCGACGAGTCAAATTTCACTCAAAGTTGAGTAAACAGCTTACGCTATGGATATATATGGTCAGAAGTAAATCCTCCTGAAATGGTGGAAGGCAATTTTCAACACCGATTTAGTGCCAATGTACGGTACGGCCATCTTCACAATCACCGCTTTGGACCGTTCATATTATTTGGCCGCTTAAACGCTGAGATCTACTTGCACTTTCTTCAAGATGAATTGTCGCAGCTGCTTGAAGATGTTTCTCTAGCGCTGAAACGCAAAGTATACTTCCAGCACGATGGCGCGCTTTCCCACTTCTCTTCTGCACTCCCTTAAATCATTTCTCTAAGAAATGAATCGATCGTTGATGTCCACATTCCTGCTCATCAAGATCGTCTGATCTAACACTATGACTGATCGTCTGATTTTCTGATCAAGATCGTCTGATTTTTGTGACTGGGGATGAATGAAAAATATTATATACAAAACAGAAATATACTTTCGTGAGGAATTAATTGCCCCATTATGGATCCGGCTGGACAACTTAAGAACAGCCCTGAAAAACTGAAAAGAGAAACAAAAGCAGTACAGATGCGTGCCAACAAATGTGTTGAAAATGAAGGTCTCATTTTTTAACATTTATTATTAACTAGTATTTAGCGTCACTTTGCTCTAGTGCACTGCTTCTAAATAAAATTCGAATTTTTCTAACTTTTACTTGTTTTATTCAATCTATCTTACACAATTTTATTCAGATTTAAATTTTCTAAACTTTTTTTAGAAATGTTATGCGTTTATTATCCATTTAACAAAGTAATTGTACGTCAAAAATAAAAGACACGGTTTTCTACCCCAATTTATTGGTTTTCACCCGAAGAATTCTCAAAAACTACTGCAGATACGTTCTGGTATATATTTTATTCAATTTTTCAGGTAAAAAAAAACAATAAGAATTCACTGATTATGTTCCTTAATTAACGTACTAAAAATTTCAGTATTACATCTTTTCAATGGGGTAGCTGAAATCCGAGCGAAATCTTTCACTAACCGTAACTCTTAAACGAAGCATTTTAGGACATATGTTTTTATAAACTTTTTCCATTATTTTCACAAGTAGAATAGATTAGGAAAGTCCCTTGAGAAATTCGTAATACACTATGTAGATTTGTGAACTAAGGAGCTGTTGTAGAATTTAAAAAATCTACCATTAGAAACATGCTTACAGGAAGAAGAGGGTGGTTAAATGGTGAAAATTATGGAGATCCTGAAAAAATTACGTAAAAAATACAATTTATTGTGTATCATATTTTTGGGGTGAAATTAAAATAAAAACCCTAAAAAAATCTTAGGAAAACATTATCTCTACTTAAGAGAATTATATAAATATTTGTGAAAAAATTTATTATATAGATAAAGATTAGTATAAAAAATAGGTAATAAAAACTCAGATGAAGAAGAAATAAAGGAACGGTTAGATTCTGACGACAAAAAAAAATTATGACATAATAAGAACGGGGTATTAGTAGGCAACAAGCAATGAAGATAGTTACGAGAAAAGACGGTGACAACAATTTGAAGTGACGCACTCGGGTGGAGTCATGTTTTTCAAAATCGCACTAGGCTATGTAGGACGTAATGCAGTATGAAATGACATTTTATTTTTTTAAAAATGCATACAAACTGTATTCTTCCAAAAAAAAAAAATACAAATATGAAGACAAAAAGTTAGAAAAATAATTCTTTAAGTTTATAATTCTCTATTATATATTATATCTAATTATATCTTTATAATTAATTATTATACTATAAACTATTATTCTAATATAAAAATTGTATCATTTTAATACAATGCTAAACTTTCGTTTCCTATTATTTTATTCATAGCTTAATAATTTAATTTGCTATATTTCCAGTGATCTGATTTTAGTGGTGTTCCCCGTAGGCCCTGCCTTCGCATTAAACTGGATTAAAAAGATTCAAGTGTATATATTTTTATAAAATTATAAATTTAAATAATAATAATAATAAAATCGAAATAAAATATTACTATCTGCTATAAATACATACATATTATTCTTTTGTAGAGAAGAAAGGAAGTTCCTGAATATCTAAGGATTAACCAAAATATGGAATAACCAAAACCTATATTTTTATTAATTTATTATTATTATTATGTTTTTTTTTTTTTTACTTGTTTCTTTTTAAGAAAGTTCAAATTTATATGACGTAACAGTGTATGATTTTTACGTCTTACAATTTTGTCTATTTTTTATAACATTGCAACATGCATATATTTATATGGATATAAAAAGATTAATATATATATATATATATATATATATATGCTAGCTCCCAGTCGCAGCTTCGCTCGCGCTATATGGTTACTTGCGTTTACCGTTGTGGTCAATCTATTTATTTTACATTTATTAGTCAAGTAATCGAAGGCAGGTGCAGTCAGTCACACATACAGTAACGGTGGCATATCGAATTTCCCTTTGCTCAGTTGTTTCAGTCGAACGGGATTTGAACAGTTTTCATCATACGTGCTTTTTTTTTATTTCTTCCGATTGAAGAATATCTTTTAGGCATGGTTTGATTTTTGAAAAAAACATCACAGAATTTAAAAGATTGCAGTTAAATACTTTACACGCTTTAAATTAGTAACACGCACATGATAAACAAAAGAAGCTATTTATTTATGTTTTTAAACAGCTATAAAAAATTGTAAATGAATGAATCGTAAAAATTACATATGCATGTGCGCTAAATCGATTGGAACTTAGGAATAACTGTACGTTAAAACCTCAGCCCTTTTCATAATTAATCAATTCAAAAAAATGTTAGCTAAAAATTAAATTTTTCTTGAAAATCGAAGTAATTTTGAAAATTAAATAAGCTTTAAGGAAGAAATAAAGTGTTTTAAATTTCGTTGTAAAATTTCGTTATGTCGGAGGTCTAAAAAAATTAGCCTATGTTCACCGCAGGGTTTCAAAGTGTAGGAGTGCAAAATTTTAGACAAATCTGTCCGGTAGATGTAGAGTTAAGTTGGAACAGACAGACAAACAAACATTAATTTTTACATATATAGATAAATATATATGTCTTATTTAATGCTTTTGTTCGAAATTTTAATTGTGAAAATTGGGCGATGAATTGGAAAATCCAATTTAATTCTATTCAATTGTTTATCTTCTACATTTTTCTTTATGAAAAAATAATTTCTTTTTTTGAAAAACAATAAACAAACTTATGAAAAAAAAAAATAATCCTTAAGTGATGATAATAAATTTAAAAGAGAAATTTTTTTAAAACTATTTAAAAAATCCAAATGTAAAGTCATAATTCTCAATATACAAAGTTGTAATATTTTAAAGGAAGAGGTAAAAATTAATGTCATTTTTTTTTAAAAGAAATACTTTTAAAAGAAATAAGGGTTATCAAAAAATTAATATTTTACATTTTAAAACCGAGAATAACTTGCGAGATGGTTTTATTTTTTTAATTAAAAAATATATTTTGTTCCCACAGACCATTGGAGTGGATGTGGAAAACGTTTTACAGTGGTTTGATGGCTTATCAATGTGGAAATTACAAATGAAAAACTTCCCATTAACTCATTTTTTTGAAGCAAGATATAGCTAAAATATATATATATATACTATACTAGCAGACCCGGCAATGCTTCGCTATTGCTAGACTTGAGTATATATATATATATATATATATATATATATATATATATATATAGAGAGAGAGAGAGAGAGAGAGAGTTTAAATGAACGCAATTGAAAATTTGATAAAAAAAATTAAAAAACTGAACTTCACAAATTTTACCTTTCACTTATTCTCTTTCCCCTTTTCCCTTTCCAACTTCTCCCTTTCCTCCTTCTTCCTCCCCCTCACCCAGTTTCCTTTTTACACTTTCCCGTTTTCCCCTTTTATCTTTCCACCTTTTCCATATTTCCCCGTTTTCCCTTTTGCCCGCGCGTAAATCGGTCCATTAGTTTTTTGGTCTTTAGCGAACACATACGAACATGCCTTTTGTATATATGTGTATATATATAATAAAAAAGTCTGTTTGTATATATGTTTTTTGTTTCGTAAATATCTTGACACCAGCCCCACCTAGCGGGTGTAGTTTTTGCAAAAATATTTCTTTTCACGTAACTAATATTCATATTCTGAATATGAAGCAAATCGGACCATGAATACAATTTTTCGAAATATCTCGACGCCAGCGCCACCTAGCGGGTCCAAACAAATTCAAAAACCTTCGCGAAAGTGCGCACAACAACTCACTAAAGTTTCATCGCAATCGGATGAATGGTATAAGAAGGCATAAAAGACATACAGACAGACAAACATTCATTTTTATATATACTGTATATAAAGAAAAATATTTAGTAATCACGATAAAAAACAACTGCAACCTTTGTTAGAAATTGTTTTTATTAAAATATCCAGGTAAAGAAGTAAAATTTTATTTTGGCAAAACACCCCTACCCTTTTTTCAAATATTTGCACAAATTTAATACATTCCTTCCTAACTTTATCGTAAGACACCTTTCAATCTTTTTCCTTAATGTCAGCCACCTTTATTTTCATATACCCTTTTAACATCTTAGTTATCGAAATTTACGTTATCACTTGCTACGTATCCTTTAACTTCTGACCAAACTATTTCGAAGGATTTAAATCCGGGTGGTATGGAACTAGTCGGAGAATGGCATGCCCTTTTTTTTTGTAAAAGTTCGTCAAAAATATAGACAGTAAACTTTTCCTGTTTGTTTTTACTAATTCGTACAACTGTGGTTTAAGCATCGATGAAAAATAAGGAACAAATTGATTGTACAACCTCTAAATCTTGTATTCTTTTCTTGAAGTAGAAATTGTTGATTTTTTTAAAACGGTATTGCGATAGGGTAAGTTGTTAAAAATTACCATAGAATTATTCGAAAGTTTTCAATCAATATTTCTGCTATCCATTTTAAGTACTTTTCCTCTTTAATTTCACCGCTTTGATAATATAAAATACATTTCTCCTGAGACATCCAGTTTAAGTCTTCTCACGCTTGAAATAATAACTTTCAGCCCGTCACCTGAATCACATACGAAGTGCGACAATAAAGTAATGAGACTGATTTTTCTTTGCAAGATGTGGCAACCCTGCAGCTTGCGTAGGCACACCATCTTTGACCTTGGTCTATAAGCTACTTCTAGTCCAAGCGGCACATTGATGCAACTGCTCAGTCGTGAGTTGTGCTATAATAAGTGAACACGTGTTTGTGGCTCTCGTCACAGCTTTTTGGACATCTTGTGTTGTTTGAAAATAGTGTCCCTTGACCGCCATTTTGACTCTTGGAAATAGAAAAAAGTCGCACGGAGCGATATCTGGTGAATAAGGTGGCTGTGGTAGTACTGAAATTTGTTTTGAGGTTAAAAATTGCTGTACTGACAGAGCAGTATGGGATGGCGCATTATCGTGATGCAGAATCCAATTATCAGCGATGTTGGCACGGACACGAAGAACTCGTTTACGAAGTCTTTCTAAAATTTCTTTGTAGAAATATTGGTTAACTGTTTGTCCAGGAGGCACCCACTTTTTTATTAACAATTCCTTTGGAATCGAAGAAGCACACAAGCATGGTTTCACTTTTGACTTTGACATGCGAGCTTTTTTTGTTCTGGGTGATCCCTTTGAGCACCATTGCGAACTTTGGCATTTTGTCTCTGGATCGTATTGAAAAAACCAACCTTCATCACCAGTGATAACACGGCTCAACAATTCTGGATCGATTTCCGTTTGCTCTAACAGATCGGCTGCCACCTTTTTCCGTGTTTCTCGGTGTTGTTGTGTGAGATTTTTGGGGACCATTTTTGCACAAATCTTTCTCATACCAAGATCTTCAGTTAATATTAGACGAACCGTTTCTCGATCGATGTTGAGTTCTTCTGCGATCATTTTCACGGATAATCTTCGATCAGATCGTACGATTTCACGAACCCTGGTCAAGTTGACATCTGTCCGTGAGCTTGATGGTCGTCCACTGCGGTCTTCATCTTCAACATTCGTTCTACGTTCACTAAAAATTTTATGCCACCGAAAAACTTGAGCTCTTGACATAACCTCCTCTCTAAAAGTCTTCTGAAGCTTACCGTAAGTTGTCGTTGCGTTTTCACCCGATTTAACGCAAAAATAAATGGCATACCGTTGCGCAATATTTTGCGGTTTCATTTCTGTGACGAGAGACACAAACACATGTTCACTTATTACAGCACAACTCACGACTGAGCAGTTGCATCAATGTGCCACTTGGATTAGAAGTAGCTTATAGACCAAGGTCAAAGATGGTGTGCCTACGCAAGCTGCAGGGTTGCCACATTTTGCAAAGAAAAATCAGTCTCATTACTTTATTGTCGCACCTCGTATACCTTGATGTATTTTTAATATGAGGAGATAATATATGACAAGTCGAGGTACATTATCTGCCTATTTTCGGTTTTAATTTTTTTACGGCAATCAGATACTGAATACTCTTAAATGTTATATCATGTCGCTTAGTGAGAATCTTCCTGTTATTTTTCGTTTTTCCCCGCCAAAACCTTAAGCGGTAACATCATTTTCTTTACTATAGGCACTTTAAAATTTCGTGAAATTCTATTAGAGTCCGTCTCACCATATACTTGTCGAAGTCATCTAGTCCCGTTGTAGGCATTTTACGTCGTCTGTATTTTGTTGGAGTGGAGAAAGAAACCTCCGCCGGATTTTCGGTTTATTGTTTTAGCATCCGCTTTTTCTCCTTTCTCCCTGTTTGGTATTGGGATCACTACACCCCAACACGCACAGCTGCTATTCTTACTTCGCAATTTTTAATCCACACGCAGCTGCTATTCTTTCTTCGCAATTTTTAATATGAATCACTTCCTTCTTGTTTCATAAACTTATACACGCTATTTTTTCCCGGGCCTGCCATATTAGATTTTTGTTTTTAACAGTATTAAACTTCATATACACTCTTAATTATAAAACAGGGAAAATTCATAACCGATTATAAAATGCGATTACTTCTTTCGTTCAAAACTCAAATAAAAAGAAATGGAATCTGCACAAATACTCTTACAGGATCTACAACTATAGGCCATCTAGTTAATTGGATTATACTCAAGCATTCAATAACGTAGATTTATATGTAATTATTTATTTTTACATGGCCTGCCTGTATTTGAAAATTATGAGTACATAGTTTTTTATATGATTCTAAGAAAATTGATTTAGTTTTTGAGTCGCATTACTTGTCTTGTGCGCGTTTATTTTACGATAAATAAAATGCCGACAGATTATTACCCATGTTTATATATGTCAGACGATTATAATAATGTTAGTTAATCTATCATTTAGCGGTGTCTGCTGATGTAAATATAATACTTCTTGAGAATACGCCTACATTTTTATAACATTTAAAAATACACCGTAATATTTATTTTTATGGTAAAATTATTAATAATTTATAAAATACTAGCTCCCAGTCGCAGCTTCGCTCGCGCTATATGGTTACTTGCGTTTCCCGTGGTGGTCAATCTTTTTATTTTATATTTATTAGTCAAGTAACTGGAGTCAGGTGCAGTCAGTCACACATACAGTAACGGGGGCATATCGCATTTCCCGTCGCTCAGTTGTTTCAGTCGAACGGGAATGATCTGTGCGTATTCGGTCGCTTTCCAATCTTGACTGTCTTTCGTCTTCATTCTGTGCCGCACGAACAGTTTTCATCATACGTGTTTTTTTTTTGTATTTCTCCCGATTGAAGAATGTCTTTTAGGCACGGTATGATGTTTTGAAAATAGAACACAGAATTTAAAAGATTGCAGTTAAATACTTTACACGCTTTAAATTAGTAACACACACACATGATAAACAAAAGAAGCTATTTATTTATGTTTTTAAACGGCTGTAAAAAATTGTAAATGAATGAATCGTATAAATTACATATGCATGTGCGCTAAATCAGTTGAAACTTAGGAATAACTGTACGTTAAAACCTCAGCCCTTTCCAAAATTAATCGAATCAAAAAAATGTTAGCTAAAAATTAAATTTTTCTTGAAAATCAAAGTCATTTTGATAATTAAATGACTTTAAGGAAGAAATAAAGTGTTTTAAATTTCGTTGTAAAATTTCGTTATGTCGGAGGTCTAAAAAAATTAGTCTATGTTCACCGCAGGGCTTCAAAGTGTAGGAGTGCAAAATTTTAGACAAATCTGTCCGGTAGATCTAGAGTTAAGTTGGAACAGACAGACAAATAAACATTGATTTTTATATATATAGATAAACAGCAGAATTAGAAAATATTTAAAAGTAATCCGTAATACCATCCAATAACATAAAATAATAAGTTGTATTTACAAGAAAGCGATTTTCTTCTAAGCGTGAAAACCAAACTGAGTGTTTACAATTTGAATAACAGGCAGGCACCGTCCTAGACATCATAGTCCGAGCTTCAAGATTTATTGCGGTACTTCTCTCTTTTCCTGTTTAGCCTCCGGTAACTACCGTTTAGATAATATTGCAGAGGATGAATGAGGATGATATGTATGAGTGTAAATGAAGTGTAGTCTTGTACATTCTCAGTTATTGCGGTACTTATACATTAATATCATAATCTAATTATTATTCTTGAATCCAGTTAATCTTACAGTAAATATAAATTAAAAAGACTTGTTATCATTGGCTAAGATTCATTTAAGCAATTTTTATGAAATCGTAGGGTGTACTAAATAAACCAGTAGTGTAATTTTTCTTCTGAAATATATATATACATATATAAAATATTATTTTTTTATAATCTGTTAACTTTGATTTCATGTTAAAATATATTTAATCTGTTGGAGTAATTAAACAACACAGTGCATGGTGTCTTATAAAGACTTATTCGTTGGGACTGTGTAGATTAGAACTACTTTTCATTTACTGTGCTCGTTGCTCGTTATTATTCATAAACAAACTGAGGTAATTAATATATATATATATATATATATATATATATATATATATATATATATATGCAATAAATTGATTTTTTTTACGAATTCTTATCAAGTTTTTTTTAATAACAATAACTCAATTTAATCATTATTTTTTTTTAAATATCCAGAAAAATGAAGTCTTTTACATTTAAATAAAATTAAATTTCAAAAGATAATTAAATAAATTATAATCTTGTTGAACTGCATAAAATTTATTAAAGTAAAACTTCGGAAAAATCTTGAGTCGGAAAATATTAATATTTAAAAGAAACGATTCACAAAAATGGCTTATAAAAAATTAAAATCCATTAAAAAAAATATGGGGAAAATGAAGAAAACGTACGGAATAAGGGACCTTTAACACAAAAATCCGTTTCCATAAACGCAAAAATAAAATATTGTAATTAAATCGGAAAAACGGTACGCACCAGAATGTTTAAACCTAAACTGTACTGTTTGAATAGAAAAAAAAACTGTTGTGGACACCAATTCACATAAATAAACGTGTAATGTAATTTAATAGGCGTACCCACGTACGCTTAATCAATTACATATACACATTTTCTTAAAATGAAAAATAGGTAAAATTTTATTTCATTAATAATTTATATGTTTTCATATATCCTTTTTAGTGTTATTATTGAATTATTATTTATTGTAAATTTTATTTTACAATCACAGGTTGATAATTATTAATAAATCAATATATTTAAATAAAAAAAAGTGTTAAAAAATGGTGATGAAGTGGGATTTAAATCTTTGACGTGCCTTTCTCTTGTAAGATATAAATATTTCATTAATTAACATTTTATTTGGCTGTAGTTCTGGAACTAATGAAAATAAGTACCATTTATGAATATCGTTGAAAAGCTCTCAATCACGGCTGATTAATTCAATTAAGAAAAAATCGAAAATCTAAATTTTTTGAATTTTGGGCTTTTTTGGTCCAGTCGATTGCAATCAAAAGGTGAGGTGCACAACTACATGTTACAACAGTCGTAAATACAAAATTTCAACATTCTACGGCTAATCGTTTTTGAGTTATGCGAGATATATACGTACGTACAGACGTCACGCCGAAACTAGTCAAAATGGATTCAGGGATGGTCAATATGGATATTTCCGTTGAAATCTGAAGTCCGAAATGTTTCGCGATCTCATTACTTCCTTTACTTCGAGGAAGTAAAAAAGGGAAAACTTTTAGGAGCCTCAATAGAGAACGAAACCTGGGGAATAAAAAATAATTTAAAAATGTATTACAAAAACAAAAATCTTTTAAATTTGTTAAAAAAAAAAAAAAGATTATATTTTTATGAACATTTTTAAGAATGTATTAAACTAAACCGAGAAAGAAACTATTCAAATTATAATCCAAAAAAAAGAAAAATGAATGAACATGGTTTTCAAAAGGTAAGGAAACTGTTGGGAAAAAATATATCTCTGAAGACGAAATATAAGGACATTTATTAGGAAAAAAATTCAAAAACTGGTAACCTCAATCAAAAAAATTACGAATTATTCATCAGAAGAAAGAAATAAAACGGCTTAATGTTAAATGATGAAGTATTGATAAATAAGAGAACATAGCGGTATCATAAAATAAAATTGTAATGTTCCGTAGTGGACAAAACAAAAAAACAACTTCATGAAAAACTGTAATAAAAAATTATGTTTTTTTTTTTTTAATTTTTCTTTATATTTTAGAAACCGGTGGCTTAATAATCATAATAGATTCTGAATTAAAAATCGATTTAAAAAAAAAAAAATTAGAAACGAGTTTGTTTGCTTTAACATTTTATTTAAAACAAGGACAAGCACAAAAAAAAATCCAAAAATATATTTGATTACATATAAAAAATTATTTTTTAAAAAAGCTTTTATTTAACTAATCTTAATATTAACATTAATAAAAAAAAGGAAACAAATTAGAAAAACCCTCTGAAACGTAAAAACTAAGAATTCAATCAAATTGAAAATTTTAAACAAAAAAAATATAATATATTAACAAATATAAAAATGCACTGAAAAGTAAAAAATAAATTATATAAATATATAAATATAATTATTAAATTTTAAAATTAAAAGTAATGAAAATATTTAGTTAATAAAAGCGTGGCGCAGTTTTTATAATTTATTTAAAACAACACAACATTTATTTTTACAACAAATTATCTTCATTTTCATTTTCAATAACGACGCGAGGAGGTGAAAAGGTCTCTGCTGGAACCTCTCCAGTTAAGACTGACTAGCTACAAGTAAAAATCTGGGAAAATGCATCCACTCGCTTTCTTTGTACTTGTTCTCACGTAGTTGAAGTTCATCTTAGAATTCTGCTTGTAATCTAAGCCTAATTGAACGCACTCTTTCCGCTAAAAGTTTCATTTTAATTAATTATGAATTTTTATTTAACGAATTCATAATTACGATTACAATTATAATAATAATATAATTAACAATTTTTCAGATTACCGTCAAAATGTAATAACTTTGTGCAAGATTTGTAAATTTAATTTTTATTTTTAATCTTATTAACCCTTAAAGGTCATCTCCGTGCAAATTTGAACCATCAAAGAATTAAAACTTGAGTTATTTTATTACAGATAAATAAAGTACATATACTAAATAACCTCATTAAACAAAAAATATATTTTAAAATACAGCAAATGTCTATAAATACTTATTTGAAAAGATTGTTATAAAACTGCGCCACGCTTTTATTTAACTAAATATTTTCATTATTTTTAATTTTGAAATTTACTAATTATTACATTTATTTATTTTTAATTTATTTATTAGATATTTATAATTTATAATTATTATTATTTATTTATTTATTTATATTTATTATTATTTATTTATAATTCATTTTTTACTTTTTTGTGCATTTTTATATTTAATATATTATATTTTTTTTGTTTAAAATTCTCAATTTGATTTAATTCTTATCTTTTACTTTTTAGAGGGAATTTCTAATTTGTTTCCTTTTTTTATTAATGTTAATATTAATATTAGTTAAATTTAAGTTTTTTAAAAAATAATTTTTTATATATGTAATCAAATATATTTTTGTATTTTTTTTTAGACAAAAAAAAAGCTTTTAAAAAAGTAAAAATATTTATTTTTACACATCGAAGTTATATACGTTTACCAAATTTCAATTGATTTTCATACGAAAGATCAAAAGATATAGCAGTTGCAAGATTTGATTATTCCTAAAGCGAGTTAAATAAAAGCTTTTAAAAAATAGGCTGTTTGAAAGAAAAAAGGTGTGAAAATATTCATGTTGAATTATGTATAAAATGAAATATCTACATAGAAAAAATGTAATTAGACCGTGCAATTACCACTGCAACAGCGAAATTCATATGTTATTATTTTTTTTATTAAACATTTTTTAAAATTATTTTCTCGGAATTTTCACGTGAATATGTTTTTTTTATTTTTTTTATATGAAATTGACTTCTGTCTTTACATGAACTTTTATGATGGAAGAATTTAATATTACAAAACGATGTCGACGAAAATAAATATATATTAAAACAATATTTTCAAATTGTCTAAGTAAACGATACAATTTTTTATTTAAATAAAAAGAAAAATTAATTAATATACATAAAACGTTTTACTTCCTTCCACGAAGTATTGTGACCGCAAAAAATTTCGGTTTTCAGATTTCAACAGAAATATCCATTTTAACCATCCTTGAATCCATTTTGACTAGTTTCGGCGTGATGTACTTACCTGTGTGCGTATGTATCTCGCATAACTCAAAAACGATTAATGTTGAAATTTTGGATTTAGAACTTTTGTAACATCTAGGTGCGCACCTCCTCTTTTGATTGCAATTGTCTGGACCAAAAGTGTCCAAAAAAGCCCAAAATCTAAAAAAAAAATTGGATTTTAAACTTAACTACTGTAATAAGCCATCATTGATAGTTTTTCAACCATATAAGTGGTACTTATTTTTATTGGTTCATAGTTACAGCCAAATAAAATTTTAATTAATGAAATATTTGTATCTTACAAGGCGCGTTGGTTGAATCCGACTTCATCTCCTTTTTTTTTTAACTTGTTTTTTATTTTTAATTTAAATATATTGATTTGTTAATAATTATTAACCTCTGATTATAGGAAAAATTTTACGATAAATAATAATTCAATAACAATATAAAAAAATAATTAAAAACTGTCAGAAGTTATTAATGAAATAAAATATTATGCACTTTTCATTTAAAAAAAATGTGGTGTACAAGGAAGTCATGTAGTGTCCACATCAGATTTTTTATTAAACTTTTAAAACAATTTATTTTCTTGAAATTTTCACGTGAATATATGTTTTTTTTTTTTCATGCAAAATTGACATCAGTTTTTATGTATAGCATTATACTATGACAATTCACTATTAAAAAATTGATGTCAACATTAATAAATATATTAAAACGGTATTTTCAAATCGTCTAAGTAGACAGTATAATTTTTCATTTAAACAACAAAAAGTAATATAATTATTTGAGATTTTTTTTTTTTTTTTTTTTGTGAAAGAGTAATCAATTATTAACGACTGTGGTTACTAACCCGATTGAAAATGAAACAGTCGAATTGTAGTAAAAATCTCCTTATTTTTATTTTATTTATATTTTAAATTTAAAAGAAATATATTTATCAATTAAAAAAATAAAAATTTTGTAAAAATTGCAAGAATTTTTTTTTTGTCACGTAACGACTTCTTTTGTCACGTAAATCTAACATAATTTTTTTAATAATTAAATTACATTTTTTATTAAATTAAGATATATCATTATTAATAAAATATAATTTTAATTAATTAAAATAATTATCGTTTATAATAATAAATAATTAAGATAAGTTATAGCGATAATTATTTGCAGTTTATTGTCCTGTTTTTCCACTCACCTTACCTTATTCGATGAACTCTGTAATTTGATACTTCATATATATATATACAAGTAATAATTTATCCCTTCTATTTTAGATATAATGTATATTTTCAGACCGTTTAATAATAATGATAATAATTGAGTAATAGACCTTCGTACTAGAAATCGGAGACTTTAGTCGATCTTTCTGTATAAATACATTACCGCGTTAGGCGGATAGTATGCTATTGTATGTCACCGATCTGTTAAAGTTAGTTACTAGTATTCTACTACTACTAAATAACACACGTCCTCTGTGTCATCGTTTAACCGATCGATTTCTTCCACCTAGCCGTAACACCTACTAATCAGTTTAAATACTTTAAACAACCCAATACCCCTTCCAGCTATATTAACCGATGCGTGATCTAAAAACACAGATATATAAAAACAAATATATATATAATTAATGTAGATAATATTATATATATATATATATATATATATATATATATATATATTATTATTATTATTATTATGCTTTTTTACGGCCAACATGGGACCACTTAAGTCAATTTTAGTTGGATCTTTTCTGAGAAAAGCGTGTTATTTTACTCTTTCGAGCTGCCCAGTATTTCTTCATCCGTTCAGATCTTGCTTTCTTTTCTTCATCCGTAAACACCCTCTTCGTTGTATTTTGTAGTTTGTCTGTCTTTTGTTTAAATCTAATGCTTTTATCTTTTAGCTTTGTAACTTTTCCAGTTTTATTCTGTAGGTCAGTCAGGGAAATTCCCAATTCTTTCATATCTTCTCTAATTTCTTTGATCCATCCTACTTCTAGCTTTTGGAACCAGAGCTTTTCAATGATATTTCTTGACAGTCTTGTTTGCGGTGTCCTTATGAGATGACCGAAGAAAGAGATTCTTTTTTTCCGCATAGTATCAGTAACAGGCTCTATTTCTCGATACACCACCTCATTTAGCACAATCCACCATTGGCCTTCTTTTTGGTGTTTTTTATTGATACACGTTCTGACAATTCTCCTCTCTATTTTCAGAATTTTTTCAATTCGGTTTTTCTGAGTGATTTTGAAAAGGGTCTCGCTTCCGTAGGTGACTTCTAGCTGTACTACAGTTTTATAATGTTTAAGTTTTGTTTTAGCAGAAAGTCATTTTTTGTTATATGTTGACCGAGTTAATTTTTGGGATTTAATCATTTTATTTGTCCTGTTTTGCCATGTCACTTTTTCATTTAAATTATAAGTTATTATTTCCCCTAGATATTTAAATTGTTTTACTATTTTAATTTTCTGATTGTTTACCGTAATGTGCTCTATTACCAGAGGATCTATGGCCATTAGTTCAGTTTTTTCGAAAGAGATATGAAACCCTATCTTTTGTGCTAGGTTTTGAAGGCTCATGATTTGTGTTTTGGCTTCTTGAATATTATTTGCTAAAAGAGCGAGGTCATCTGCAAATCCTAGGCAATTTAGTGTGATGGAGTTTTTCTTAGTACCCATTTTTATATTTTTGGGATTTATTTCATACCATTTTCTCATGACAAATTCAAGGGCGCAGTTAAAAAGGAGTGGTGAGAGGCCGTCTCCTTGCCTCAATCCAGTTTTTATGTAGAAGGGTTGAGAGAGTTCATCTCTGAATTTCACTCTGGACTGGGTATTGGTTAAAGTTAATTTTATCATGTTTACGAGTTTAGGGTGAAGGCCCAGGTTTCTCAGAATATTCAGCATGGATGGTCGGTGTATACAGTCATAGGCCCTTTTAAAGTCGACGAAGGTGATTATTAGTTGTTTTTTCAGTCTTTTATATATATATATAATATATATATATATATATGTATTTCTTAGTTAAGGAATTAGTTACTCTATCTGTTTTCTCCTTATTTCAAACATTTTATACGAGGGTAAGTCAATTATTATCCGCAATGTAGTTATAAATTTTATTGTAATACAAATAGGAAACTTACATGTACATCATTTTTCAACATAGTTCCTTTGCATTTCAACGCACTTGGTCCATCATTGCACAAGCTTCCTGATGCCCTCATAAAAGAAGATTTTCGGTTGAGCTGCGAGCCAGGAATGCACCGCTCTTTTACTGTTTCGTCCGAGTTAAATCGATGGTCCCTTAATGCCTCTTTGAGTGGACCAAACAACTGGTAGTCAGAAGGGGCAAGATCAGGACTATACGGAGGATAAACCGGTACTTCAAAGTTGAGTTTCTGGAGCGTTTCAGCAGTTCGGGCAGCAGTATGTGGACGGACATTGTCGTGCAACAACAAAACAACTTTCGACAGTAGTCCTCAGCGTTTGCTTCGAATTCCAGACTTCAGCTTGGCAGTATGCATCTCACCGTAACGCGCACTGTTTATAGCCGTGCCCCTTTCCTCAAAATGTTCCAATACTGGGCCTTGTGAATCCCAAAAAACCGTAAGCATCAATTTTCCTGCGGACGGTTGGGTCTTGAACTTTTTTTTGCAAGGTGAATTTGGATGTTTCAATTCCATACTCTGCCGTTTATTCTCCAGCTCGTAATGATGGATCCATGTTTCGTAACTTACTAATAGTTTCGTAACTAATATTTTCATTACTTTTAATTTTAAAATTTAATAATTATTACATTTATTTATTGGTTATTTATTAGATATTTATATAATTTATTTTTTACTTTTCAGTGCATTTTTATATTATATTTTTTTGTTTAAAATTCTCAATTTGATTTAATTCTTATTTTTTACTTTTTAGAGGGTTTTTATAATTTGTTTCCTTTTTTTATTAATGCTAATATTAATATTAGTTAAATAAACGATTTTTTTTTTAAATAATTTTTTATGTATAATCAAATATATTTTTGTAATTTTTTTGTATTATTTTTAAGACTAAAAAAAAGTAAAAATATTTATTTTTACACATCGAAGTTACATACGTGTACCTAATTTCATTGATTTTCACAAGATAGATCAAAAAATATAGCAGTTGCAAGATTTGATTATTCTTAAAGCGAGTTAAATAAAAGATAAAAGCTTTTAAAAAGATTAGTAAATATATTGGTATGCAGGTTAAGTTTGACAAATTTGCAAAGTAAAGTTTTTTTTCTAAACTAACATGCCTCTAATAAAGGCTAAAACAAAAACTTATTTTCAAAAAATATTTCTCCATTTTAGGTCCAGGGGTCTATAATTTAAATATATTGTACTCATTTCTAGATAACTTTATATAAAGTATAAACATACAAATTTAAAAAAAGTAACTAAACCGAAGGAATATAAAGCAAAAGAACAAAAAACATACATTCTCCAATTTTAAGTGGTGGGGATTGATTTTTGAAAAAGAATTTTTGTTTCTACTTCCTTTTACGGAGTAAATTGTGATCGCGAATAATTTCAGATTTCAACGGAAATAGCCATTTTGACCATCACTGAATCCATTTTGACCAGTTTCGGTGTGACTTCTGTACGTACGCATCTCGCATAACTGAAGAACGATTAGCCATAGAATGGTAAAATTTTGGATTTAGGACTGTTGTAATAAGTAATTGTGCACCTCCCCTTTTGATTGCAATCAACTGGACCGAATGTGTCCAAAAAAAGTCCAAAATCAATTTTTTTTTCCTTAACTGCAGTAATAAGCTCTCATTGAGAGCTTTTCAACGATGATATCATAAGTGGGACTTATTTTCATTGGTTCCAGAGTTATAAGTAAATAAAATTATAATTAATGAAATATTTGGATCATACAAGGGGAAGGCACATCGGTTCGAATCAGACTTCATCTCCTTTTTTTTTAATTTAAATATATTGGTTTATTAATAATTATTAACCTGTGACTGTAAAAAAAGTTTTACAATAAATCATAATTCAATAATAACACACACACACACACACACACACATATATATATATATATATAAAATATCAGAAGTTATCAATGAAATAATATTTTTTATGTACTTTACAAAAATGTGTATATGTAATTTAATAGGCATGCAAGGAAGTCATGTGATGTTCACATCAGATTTTTTTTTAAATTTTTTAATTCGTTTAACTAACCGAAATAGATTTTTTTTTAATATAATTTTTTTTATTTTTTATTTTTTTTTATAAAAAAATAAATTAATAAATCGGTTAGGAAAAAATATCTTTAGTTTGTAAAGGAAATAGAAATTTCCCTTAAGAGATATTAATTTTATCACTGTTGGAAAATGTTTAATTCTAAGCTGCAATTGCAGAAAAATCTCAGCAATATTGCTGTGTTTTTTTATTTTCTTTTTCTTTTTTAATTTTATTTAACTAAATTATTAAATTGAATGATAATAGAGATAACAATTAAATCGATTCAAATATCTAGGAAGCCCACAGTAATTGAGGTTATGCATTGTATAACAGAAGAAAGAAATATTTTAACAGAAGGATAATGTTACTCTGTAGACCATTAAACAAAGAACTAAGGGGAGAATGGCAAAGTGTTATACAGAATGGTCAAATTGATTTCCTTTGTAACTTTATCAAACTGTTCCGTTTTGTTATAAAACGTCTTAATAGAATGCTAAGCTTATCATCGTTATTAAATATTTATTATGTTATATATATATATATATATATATATATATATATATATATATATATATATATATATATATATATATATATATTGTCGTGTAAAATATAATGTTATCTCTTGGGTCTCTCTCAAAAATCAGAACGAGTATTTAAGATAAAAAACTTTCTGGCTATTTAGAACCCATAATCGTGTGGACCATCATTTAGAAAATTAGATACGCTGACTTATCCTTTTGTTTATATTTATGAATGCTCAATATTTTCTATAAGGAATGATCACTTATTCTTAAAATTTAACATCATCCACTTATACCATATCAGTCAAAGGAATTAACCCAACGGGTTGGTCTATCGATTAAACTCGTAATCGCAAATCAGCTGATTTCAAAGACGAAAATTCTAAGGTTGAAATCCTCGTAAAGGCTATTATACAAATTTGAATACTAGATAGTGGATACCGGTGTTCTTTGGTTGTTGGGTTTTAATTAGCCACACGTCTCAGGAGTGGTCGACTTGAGACGTGAAGCATGGTCATAAAATTCGACCATATAGTCATAAAATCGTGAAGCAATAAACTCGAGGACCTACCAGAAGGCAGAAAAATTGGTCGATATATTATTAAAAATTTTATAAAAAAATATGTTAGATTTTATTTCAGATCATATAGATTAACCAAATTTCAAAATATTTGCTCGATTCAAGACATGTCAAATTTTTCAGGATGTATTTATCCTTTAAATATTTATTAAAGGTCCTACTCCCTCGCAGTAACGCATAAAGGTCTCTAAGTTTTTAACGTGAATCAATTCGGCGTTAAGCTGAAACCAACAGAATAGAATACAGACGGGAAAGATGCGATTAAATATAAGGCAAGCGATTTGTCCATAAGTGCACTTTCAAGATTTTTAATTGGGTAGTAAGTATCTTCTCACCAGCCTTCTTGGAGGAGAACAAGGTATCTACTCGGAATCGGAATCTACTGGAAGAATTAATTTAGCTCCATATATTATCGAGCTACCTGAAAAAATATTAATACTTCTTTAAGAAAACATTCCTATTGGATTAAGCGGGATACAGGTATATCTTACTGGATTATCCAGGATGTCCATCCGTTTCGGCTTTCTTTATAGTTTTCCTTAATTTTTCTTATGTTTTCTGCAAAATTTCATTTTTCGTATGTAACTAAATCAATCAATTAATAATCCACAAGTCTCTTTGATATCTGACGGATCCTTTGTTAAAGAAATAGGATTAATCTAAACTCCTTATCTGGTAATTATTTGTATTGTAATTATAACAGTATAAATGTACCTTGGTATAAGGATAGTATTTTTTATGTTTAAAGTCTCGTAGTTTAAGGTCCTCGGTCGCTGTTACTGATGATGTGTGTAGGACTCCTGAAACCGTCCTATGTAACCCGTGGGAAAACGCTGTTTTCCCACGGGTTACATAGGCGGAGGTAGTTTAGTGAGTCCCCGCCTTCTGCGGGAAACCTCACACACCCATTGGTGCGGGCTGCTGGGCGTCTATGTGAAGATTTTTCCTCCTTCTGCGTAAAATAAAATTGATCCCTGCGCATATTCTATTCGAAGTTCAATATAGAAAGAGTTTTTGTGTAATCTGGTGTTAGAAGGAGTCCCGGGAATCACGTTTCCGCGAATCGGTTAATCTGAAACTTGAGGGTTATAAGTTACGGTAGGTGCTCGTGAGTCGCTACTAGGCGTAGTTTCGGGGTACCGAACTTTATCATATGATACAATGTGCGTGCTTTCTTCGGTGCCCCCGATAGAATTGCAGATTAAAGGACGAAAAATAATGGCGTCCGGTGTAGCCAAAGATGAGGCCAATTATATAATACGGGAACTATGGAAGGTGGCATGGGCGGGTTCAGCAGTGGCCGCATAGACCAGAAAAATTATCCCGGTTGTTTAGCTAGATCGCTATCATGTGCGAATTAGATTACCACACAACGCAACTCATGTCGGGACATGGTGCGATTGAACAATACCTGTATAAGTTTGGCAGGAGAAAGTCACCCATCTGCTGTTATTGCGATGCGGTTGACGACGCCGAACTTATATTTTCGTGTGCAGACGATGGGAGGAACATCGTATAAATGCAGTGCTGATGCATACCCGACCGGAGCAGCTCTCGGAGTGGCTCTTGGCTATGTCCGGAAACTGGCATAATTTGCAATATTTGCAAGAGCAGTCGTTAGAATAAAAGAAGACGATGCAAAACGACTGGGATACTGATAGTTTTAGTTTATAGCAGGGCTGGGCGGACAGCCCCGTTCCTGAGGGCTCACATGCCCTGGTGTCTGGGTTCCCGTGATGGAGAGGGGATTCCTGGGGTCCGTTAGGTGTGAATTAATGAAAAGAACGAGACCCGGCCGGCGATGTGGGTTCCCGGATACCCTTCGGCACCTGCGGCGTCGGTTTGAGGCTGGCAGAAGGAAAGACCGAGACCCGGTCTCCGGCGGGGGGGGGGGGGAACGACATAGCCGGGCCTGGATTCTTCCGTCGAAGATTAGAGGCAGGCAATTAAAATATCCGGAAAGGACACGTCCCCGAGCCGAGTATACTTAATTGGATGTCAGGCTCGGGGATGTAGGGAAAAAATCAGAAGAGACCATTCCAATGCGATGGTAAGTTGTGTAAATATACTGAAGGAAATGTCAGCCGAGGAGTTTAAAACGGTGGAAACCTGTCAGAGGCCAAACCAATGACTGTGTTATGTTATCAAATTTAGAGAGTCTAAATGACAACCTCCGGTAAAACGGAACGCCGGGAATGGTGTGGAGATCGGGATCGTCACAAGGTGGATGTTTGGGGAAGACACCCGCCTTGGTGAATCCTAGGGTTAAGATTTTACCTTAATTTGTTCATTTTTATTTAATCGTAAATTGAAAATTTGATTGAGATAGCTTTAAAAATTTAATATTGCAACTAATCTGACAACTTGTACGTTAAAACATCAGCGTTACTCACTGTTCTACTTGGATTGATTTTTTCAAGTTTGCTAATATGAATTCGGTTGAAATATAAAACGGACCACAATTATTGCATTATAACAGGTATCTTATGAAATCGCTTAATCTCCGGCTAGATTTTTGTAATTAGTTTATTTAAATAAGTATTACTTAACTTCATGTTAACTAAGAATTTCACTTAACGTAATCTAAAAAAAATTTGATCTGTTTTATTTAAGTATCATTTTTTTTTAGATTTAGCATTAAATGAAATTTTACTACGCTTAATTTTATTCTGGGTACTCGTATATCTATCATCATTAAAATATTTTTACTGTCAAACATGTTATACATCTGGTTCCTTCGGGATTATATCTAATTTCAAATTTAATTTTAACGATATTTGTATGTGTTTTTTCTTCATATAACATCTTATACTTTTTATAGATTTCATTTACATATATATGTATATCGTAATGTTATAAATTTACATTTTTTTAATAATATAATATGTATTTTTGAACAGTCTATCCCAGGACGATGGTAAATCTATTTAACTTTTTTGTTGATAATCGAAGAAAATTTGCCAATTTTTTTATAAAATAGTGGTCAATATTGCAAATTATATATATGTATTGTTTATTTATATATATATATTTTTTTTTTCATCAGTTATCGTTCTGCTCGATAAATTCAGACCTTATGGATCCCGTACTTTCAAATTCTATTCAAAGTGTTTGTAATTTTTTTTTTTCACTTATTTTAATAACTTTTACATAGGAAATATAATTTCTGATGGGGTATTATTGAAATTCATTTTAAGGTTTGGGGAGCAAAAACCTTTATTTTTTGACGTTTCTGGACTTAGAATTCTTTTAGATTCTTTCTAAACTCTTTTATGCATATTTTATGGATGCGATTTTGAAAAGCGTCAGTCAAAACTTCCAGCGATCTATGACTAAAATCCTTGTCACTTATACTTATGGAAATTTTTCATAGTTAATACATTTTTTACTATACTGTTTTAGACTCTAGACAATCTCGTTCGGTTTTATACCTTCAGAAAGTAAAAATCTTATCGCGGCAAGTTACCGTGATATTTTTTGTCAGGGGTACCAATTTGAAGTAAGACAATTTTAAATTATTCTACTAAATAGTTTTTCAGCTATTTCTATTTGACTCTTTAATAATTGAACTATTCTCGTATTATGATTTGATATCAAAAAGTTCTAATTTTAATTTTTTACGCATAAATATCATGGTTTTTGTTATTGATTTATGAATAATTTTACGTTATTTAATTAAGGAAATTTATTTGGCCACACATCGTATATTATTAATTAATTAATTTTAGATTTTGAGCATAGTTTCAAAATTCTCTTTAGACTTATTATAGAAGCTTCATAAAATATAACTGGGTCGTGTAATTAGATTTCATTTTAGATTTTATGATACTGTTGTATGTTTTTTAGTTTTTGTGTTTATTGTTAAATTTAATGTTTTCTTTAATATTTTGTTTGTACAGTGTCTTACAGGAATCTGCCTGTAGCTGAAAGTTAAGGTATTACGCATTATTATTAAAATATATTGTAACAAGACCTTTATAGCGGACCTGAGTAACGGATTCCTACCAATTAAGAAGAAAATAGTAGAAAATATAATAATGGGAGGAATCCAGAAAGAAGCTAGAAGGAGCCTTTTTAGTAAAGGTAACAGATCCATTTAACAATCGTCTTTTGTAATACTGCCCACTGACACAGAATAAATATAATGTGGAACGACTCGTCGTGCCGTCTCATCCTGCCAGTCGAAAGAAAAGTAAAAATTAATTTTTTTTTTTTTTTTTTTTTTTTTTTTTTTTTTTTTTTTTTTTTTTTTTTTTCGTGTGTGTGTTCTGCTTCTTTTGTTGCAGATACCAACAGCCACCACAAAAACAAATGGTTTCTTCACTGCGGCCACGCGGTCCCCCCAACCCTTTCTCAGACACACGTGTGTCTGAAGGTTAATAATTACGTGAAGTGAATAATTTCTGTTTACTTCTTTCCAGAAAATCGCCGCCCCAAAACGGCGATCGCGAATAGGTGTCACCATTTGTAAGTTCCCTATTACCTTCCTTTCCTTTCAAGAAAGAAGAAAGAGGGAACGAGCCCAGCAGCCATCAGCCCAGCAGTCACAAGCCCAGCAGCCACCTGCCCAGCAGCCACCTGCCCAGCAGCGACCCGCCCAGCAGCCACTGACAGCACAGAAGAACGAAGAAACCTGCACTTTCCCCCGTTCAACCCTTCGGGGCCTCGGGAATTTCAAGGTTAATGGTATGTAACTTCGGTTACTACCAATTCTTGGAAAGTGCAGGCCAAAGAAGAACGAAGAGGTCTTCGGAAGAAGAAGAGGGAGAAGATGAAGAAGAAGGAAGACCAGCCACTCGTCTCAACATCACGGACTGGAGTCCGGAACAGAGCCCAGCAGAGATGCGTCCTGAAGGGCAGCTATACCAGAAGCGGATGAAGAGCTTCTATACAACCTCTCCTTTTCAAAACTTACAAGTTAGATAAAATAACCCAGCAATTGCGACTCCTCCGGAAAAGGGGACGCATTGCTCCCTCCTTATAGGTAGTGCCCCGTTGTGGCGTATTCCTGCTAGCCTATTAAGCGTTAGCACCGAAAGGACTTCAGTGGACGGTCTGAAGGGGAATTACGTCGGGAGGACAGGCTTTATAAGCCTAGCCTTCCGCGGTCGGCCCATGAAATGGGTTCGATAACGCTAATTCAACAACGGATTGGAATGCAATTAAATCCGTCTTAAATTCATTAAAATAATAATACACAAAACTTGAGAAAATTAGAACCGAGATTTAAAATAATTCTTTTAAAAAACCAAGCCCGATTAGAATGATCCAGCAGCAAGGGACTCTGTCCAGGTTCTGCGATGGAGTAGGGAGTAATAGACTCCTGCCAACTTTGCATTCCACAGAATAAACAGATGTTCTTCCGTGAGAAGAGTTACCGGACTAAGGTTAGGAATACATGGGAATGAAAGGCTCGGTCGATCATTTTCACGCTCAGTTCGGGTCTGGCCCGGTAGGTTAAGAAAATAAGAGTATAAATTCTCCGGGGAAGACCAGTTTAAGATCACCAGTCTACCGAGACGTTACGACGCCAGTTCAATGAGAAGAGTCTGCGAGACGTCGGTTGGCGAGAGCATTCTGCGAGAGGACAGTGAACGAGCGAATTTTCAGTGTGAATCTTAATTCACCTCAGTTGTATTGAGCTGAGGTGACGCCACGAGTAATTCCAAGTACAAGACAACAAGAAACGGTTCGGTGAGTTACTGTAAGACTATAAGTGAAAGAGGTAATGTACTAAATTTCATTCATAAAATATTGGGGGTAGTTTTATTTGTGAACAGCAAAGGCATTTGCAGTGAACTTTATACTTGTCTTAACTATTGTACTATTGCTATTAATACAAGGTTAGTGGTTAAAAGTGTTACGATTACCGGTAACGTTAATGGGACTGAATTTCACTTTTCCATTCTATTTTTAAAAGTATTGATAGGAAAATTTTAGGTAACTATAGACCTATTGCGTTGTTTTCTTTAAAAATTATTGAATAAACTTATTAAAAAACGATTAGTAAAATATTTTGAAAATATATATTTTTTAGTGCGAATCAGTTTGGGTTAAGAAAGGGGAAAAGTACTGAGAATGCATTATTGATCTTTATATCTAAATTGATTCATAATAAAAACGATGGCAGCAGGACAGCAGGTTTATTCCTGGAATTTAAAAAGGTATTTGATGTAATTTAAAGGGATAAGTTATTGGAAAACCTGGGCGGCTGGAATTAGAGGCGTGTCCAATAACTGGTTTAAGTTTTATTTGAGTGGTAGATACCAACAAGTTAGAGTCAATAATGTACTTAGTACGGCTGGCGAGGTAATTTATGGGGTTCCCCAAGGATCTGTACTTGGGCTGGTGCTTTTTCTTGTATATATTAATGATTTATGTCGAGGCTTCTTTTGAGGGCACATGACCACTTTTACAGATGATACTGCACTTTGTTATGTGTAATCCTCTCAGTCTGGAATTAAAAATGACATGGAGCCTGACCTAAGTGTCATAAAATGGTGGCTTGTGATGAATGGAATTTCATTAAATGTAAATAAATAAAATAATGTGAACATCAATTTACAACTTATTAAAGAATAAAGGGAATAACGGGAAAAACTAAAGGGAATATTAAATATCACTCGTTGGGATGCAAGGTGAATACTGTTTGTTCATGTGACGAAATTTCACATGCTACATCTGTGAAATACTTGGACAATACTTTTGACAGTAGACTATCCTGGAATTTTCATACTACTGATCTTAAAAAGCAATTACGTGTTTGTATAAATATTTTCTATTATTATAAAACATATTGCCCTATAGAGTTCTGAAATCGCTGTATTATACTTTTGTCGAGTCAAGGTTAAAGTATGGAGAGGAGCTTATTACAGTGTTTTTAGATCTGATTATTTGCTCAGAAGCACGTAGTACGTATAATATTGAGTAAAAGTAGACGACACAAATTCTTCCCATTATTCAGAGGCCTTAACATGCCTTTTCAACTGTCCACTGCGTCATATTTCTATAGAATACTAATGACGTATTATGAAGGCTGTAAAACAGGATATGATCCGTGGTACTTTGGTTACGAGGCCTTTGCGGCAAGCGGATAGTGTAGTTCCTTCTATGCCAAAAATTGAGTTATTTAAACGTTTTTATTCATACTTAAATCCAAAAATATTTAATCACTTACCAAGGCAATTTAAATCCATAGAAGACTCTAAAAGGTTTACACTATCAATTTATGATTGGTTATTGTCAATTGAAGATGTAGAGAGTTTTTTTAATTGATTGTCCTGTGATTATGGGTGGAATGGATGACTCTAAAAGTTTCATATTTTTGTTATCATTATTTTTCTTTCGATTTTATCTAGGATTTATTTCATTTTCAATTTTATCAATGTATTCTTGTATTGTATTTATGGTTCTGAGTTATTTAATCTGTATGTACGTATATATAATCTTGTCAGTAGCTGAAATTTTAGTACTGCAAGACTTGTATCGTAATTTTGAAATCCACACTTGAGCATTATTCAATAAACGGTTAGTTTATTATTTTACTCGCTGAAAATAATTGGATGGTAACCTCCAACACAGTTATTACTGTAGAGGGTACCTAGTTTCACAAGATTATGTAATAATTGTTTACTTTTATTATTTTATGTTGTTTGGTTTTATATCTACTAAGCTTATGTCTTAAGAATTTATAACTATAAATAATTTTATTTTCAATTTTAATCCGTTTTTTTTTTGTGGGATATAGATTATTATTATTCCACACTTTCACAGCCTTTTGCCGGTGACATTCCCTAAGATCGAAGTAATTTATATCAACGAGATTAGGCTTGCTGTTGTTGACTAAGTGCCTTCCGGGCAACATGGCAGGTGTCAGTTATTACGCTCCTTTACATTAGAGCGTGGGTCTTCCACTGGATCTTCAGTTTTTCAAGACTGTTGTGAAAAGTAGATGGTAGTTTTCCCTCCGCAGATATAATTATCGGGATTATATAAACTTCTTTTTGATTCCACATTTATTTAATTTCAAAAGAAAGATCTGTATATTTCTGCAGCTTCTCATTGTGTTTAGTGTTGATGTTGTTACTTGATGGGATGGCTACGTCTATTAGATAAGTTACTTTTTCCATTTTGTCAACTACTACTATTGCTTGTTGCAGTTGATGGTTGTTGCTGTTATAATTCCTTGGTTCCAGAAAATTTTTGCATTGTTGTTCTCCAAAAAGGAGGCTGGTTCTTAAATATAGTAGGGCCCTTTTTGAAACTCTAACTTGTATCTATCGCAGAGTTCTATGTGTATAATTTTTGCCACGTTGTTGTGCCTCCTGGTGTACACCGTCGGAACTAGAATCGGACAGCCAGTGATTATATGGTCTATTGTTTCATTGTGTTGCATACATAGCCTACATTTGTTGTTTATTATTATTATTATTATTATTACCATTGTCACTCCGCAGCAGGCTGGCGTAGGACTACGATCACGTCAGGGGCGGCGCAGGGGTCGATTCTCGGCCCCGACCTTTGGAACGCCGTCTACGATGGCTTGCTGAGGCTGGAGATGCCTGAAGAATCTGCCTTGGTTGGGTTCGCTGACGACGTTGCGCTACTTGTCGCAGACCGCGACGTGGAGCGCGCCCAACTGAGGCTCAGTCGGGCCGTGCACAGAGTCGGTGCCTGGCTGGACGATCATGGATTGTCTCTAGCTCTCAGCAAAACGGAGATCGTAGTTCTCACGAAGAAACGTATCGACACCCTTCTCTCCCTGCGGGTCGGGGTAGAGGTTGTCGAGACCAAGCTGGCCGCAACGTACCTCGGTATGATGATTGACCGGAAACTCAGCTTTGCTGAGCAGCTTCGTACAACCGCCGACAAAGCTGCGAGAGCCGTAACTGCTCTCAGCCGGCTTATGGCGAATGTCGGCGGACCGAAGGCCAGCAGACGGCGATTGCTGATGTCCACGGTACATTTCATCCTGTTATACGGGTCGGAAGTGTGGGCCCAGGCATTAAGAGTTGCGAGAAACCGGAAGCGGCTCGCGCAGGTGCAACGCACCGCAGCCTTGCGAGTCGCTTCCGCGTATCGGACGGTCTCCGAGCCTGCAGTACTTGTGGTCGCCGGCGTCATACCAATTGCTACTTTAGCAAGGGAGCGCCAGGCGATCTACAGGAGGCGACGGGCAGGCGAAGACCGGGTGACCATTGCCAATGAGGAACGCACTCGCACATTCCTCGCATGGCAAGAGTCCTGGGACCTCGAGACCAGAGGACGATGGACCGCAAGGCTTATTCCTCTGGTCAGACCGTGGACGGAGCTACGGCATGGAGAAGTGGATTACTACATGACCCAATTTTTAACGGGTCACGGGTACTTCCGCGCTTACCTCCATGTCATAGGGAAAGCGCCTTCCCCCGACTGCCTGTATTGTCCCGGTGTACGGGACGACGCTGAGCACACCTTTTTCAAATGTGCTCGGTGGGCGGCAGATCGAGGGACACTAGAGGCGGATCACGGAGCACTGAGTCCCCACAACGTGGTTGCGATGATGCTCCGTGACCTGGGAAGCTGGGAAAGCGTAGCCCGATTCGTCGGCAACATACTCAGGGCCAAAAGGATGACCTGGATAGTCCTGAAAATTAGGTAGCACCTAACAGGCTAGTATAGGAGGACTCGACCGGAAGTAATGTGTTAAACGGTTCCGGGTCGAGCCCTAGTAGAAAGGGGGGTGGTTTTAGTCGGTAGTCCGCTGATGGTGATTGGATAATACCATCAGCGGGAGCCCGACACTCCGTGCATAAATGCATTTCCACCACAATCTTAAAAAAAAAAAAAAAAAAAAAAAAAAAAAAAACCATTCTCACTAATATTGATTTGTCTTGTTTTACTTATATTTTAAACCAATAAACTGTAATTATATAAACATACTAAATTGTCAATCTCTCAATATCCTGATCGAGCCGCGAAAACGCGATCATATATTATATTTATATAGATAGATGCGAGAGTTTACTATATATTTATATATATTTTTTTTTAATGCAAGATATAATACTCTTAACAAAAAAAAATTTCATAACTTAATGAAGACCGTGTATAATATAGAGCTCTATTTGTAATCGGAGATTTATATTATTTTGTTTTAATAATATTCTATTGTATACTGTAAAAACAATTGTAATTCTAGTACGTAATTTTTTCATTCTTTAGTAAAATGATACGAAGCAAAACAATATATTATGAAAGTATTGTTGCTGTATTTGAAATGAAATTTTTGTTTAATACAATGTAAATGTATTTGAGTGAACAATCCAATTAGCCATTTTACTTTTCCAATGCTTGGTTCTTTAGGGTCATTTGGAAGCCATACTTTGTGTTCCACCTGTCACTGTCCTCTATTACCTGCTCGCGCGTGTGTGTGTTTTATGATTTTGTTGTGTGTAAAGCGAAATACATCAGAGTGGGGGGAAGGAGACAATATATTATATAACAACATGTGACGTTTAAATTTTAGTATTAATAAAAGAGATCTATGTCGCTTTTTTGTTATTATTATTATTATTATTTCATCGGGTAAATATAATCTGTGTATGTGTAAAGTGATATATGTTTTATATATATTACCGGAAAATTGTATAGAATTTTATCTTGCACTATTAAATTCGTCGAATCTCCTGTAATATATATATATTTTTTTTGTTATGCAGTAGTTCAAACTAATCTTTTTAACATCATCCAGCTGCATTAGCATTTCCAAAGGAATATTCGGCAGTTTATAATCATTCTTCTGTTTCAACTCCAATAACTATTTCAGTATTCTATAATAGATTTGAACTTCCAGTGATCTGATTCTCAACTTTTTCTAAGAAAATCATTTGATTGTAGTGCATACAAAGTGACAACAATCACATTAAAAAACGAACTTGAATAGGTGCCATTTTCTTAATGTAAAGGTACTGAAATTTTAGGCATTATACTCTACACAATCATCACCAATTTGTATTCAATTAATCTGATTTAAATTTTGTAACCTATGTATTACTTTACAAAGCCGACTTTTCCAATAAATTTTTGAGTTTTTCAGTAAAGTTTTCTGTAGAAGTAGATACTACACCGCGGTATAAACACTCACTTTTGTTTATTTACCTTTCTGCAGTTATTAATATTTAATTAATGTCGTATTAATTAAAAAAAAAAAAAATACAAAAATATATTTGATTGCATATAAAAAATTATTTAAAAAAAAAAGCTTTTATTTAACTAATATTAATATTAACATTAATAAAAAAAGGAAACAAATTAGAAAAAAACCCTCTAAAAAGTAAAAAATTAAAATTAAATCAAATTGAGAATTTTAAACAAAAAAATATAATATATTAACAAATATAAAAATGCACTGAAAAGTAAAAAATAAATTATATAAATATCTAATAAATAACCAATAGATAAATGTAATAATTATTAAATTTTAAAATTAAAAGTAATGTAAATATTTAGTTAAACAAAAGCGTGGCGCAGTTTTTATAATTTATTTAAAAAAACACATTTATTTTTACAACAATGTTTATAATAGAACAATATTTTCGAAAAACATTGTTAAAAAACTGCCCCACGCTTTTATTTAAGTAAATATTTTCATTACTTTTAATTTTAAAATTTAATAATTATTACATTTATTTATTAGATATTTATATATTTTTTACTTATCAGTGCATTTTTATATTTGTTAATATATTATATTTTTTATCTAAAATTCTCAATTTGATTTAATTTTTATTTTTTACTTTTTAGAGGATTTTTTCTAATTTGTTTCATTTTATTATTAATGTTGATATTAATATTAGTTAAATAAAAGCTTTTTTAAAACATAATTTTTTATATGTAATCAAATATAGTTTTGTAATTTTTTTTATATCTTTTTTAAAACTAAAAAAAATATAAAAATATTTATTTATTTTTACACATCGAAGTTAGAAACGTGTACCAAATTTCAATCATTTTCATACGATAGTTCATAAAAAATGAAAATTTTAAACTAAATGCACGAATTTATCGTAGGGGTAGCGCGTGGGGGTGGGTCATATCAAATTCCGACACCGTAGTGCTGTATTGTCATTGAAGTTACATACGTGTACCAAATTTCATTGATTTTCATAAGATAGATCAAAAGATATAGCAGTTGCAAGATTTGATTATTACTAAAGCGAGTTAAATAAAAGCTTTTAATTATAATATATATATATATACTGGGTGTCCCACGAAGAAACGGAGAAACTTTCCGGACATGTTCAACTGGTAAAAATAATGAAAAAAGTTCATTTAAACATACGTCTTGAAACGCTTTGTTTTCAAGTTACGGCTAGCGAAAAATTTCGCCCGGATTTTAGCTCTTCTAATAAAAAGAAGCCCTACACTAATTTGTCAGACACATACTAAGAAGTAAATATGGTGGTTTCTTGTGTAATTTGAGCTGGGAAAAAGGATAAAATGGGTTTCAGAACTGTAACTCCAATGGTTTTTAAGATATACGACGTAAAACACAAAATTCGCTGTCGAAAAACAAGTTTTTTTTTTGGTTTGTTGTACAATAGCTTTGTTAAATAACAGCTTTGACTAATAATGCGAATAAATTTACAGATGATATAATAAGAAAATTAAAAGTATAAGTTAAGTCCTATTTTCCGAGTTAATATACAGCAGAACGAAAATGGAGGCTTTAAAAAAGTCGTAGATTACGACATGGAAAAATCTGTACGTAGAATACTAAATCTATGGCTTTCCTCGGGAAACAACCAGTACATAGAAAAATCGTTATAGATAACAAATTAATAGAAAGGTTTCTCATTTCTATTATCTAGTTTGTAACATTTAATATGATGTTGATCAGGATATTGACCGTCAACTGAAAAGTTTTAGTCAATAAGTGGAACAATCCGGTGAACATTGACGAATACTAACAAAGAGACCAGACTAAAAATTTTTAAAAAATGATGCTCATACCGATTTTATTATATGTTTTAGCGTCCCGAGTGCTCACTAAAAGCATAAAAACAGAATTTAAGCATCGAAAATGGGGTTTACCAGATCTGTGAAAGGTTTTACGAGATCGGTTAGGTTCATAATGGTGATATCCGGAAGGAGGTAAATATATTTAAGATAGAAAATGAAATTTTTGAGAGTAAATAATGATGGTAAGCTCATCTAGAGAGGATGCCGGATTAAAGATTATCCAAAAAGTTTTGGGGATATAAACCTACAGATCGAAGAGAGATGGGGAGACCGAGGAAGTGTTAGGACACTTTGAGGTATTATTTTGAGATCGGAGTAGGCGATTCGCCTATACCCTGAAGTATGAAGAAGAAGAAAAGTTAAATTTTTTTTTTTTTTTTTTGTTAAGAGGTAAAATAAAGCTGAGCAAGCTAGTGGAAGTAATAACAGTCCAAAAAAAAAAAAAAAAAAAAAATACAATTAAAATTATTAATACTTAAAATCTAAACCTGGATGGATTTGTTTTATCTTTTTGGATCATCTATGGATTATATTAAAAAATTATTTTTTTGCATTTTGTTTCCTTTTTTGAAAGGACTCTAATTCTGTAACCATCTTTCTCTTTTTGGAAAACGTTTCTTCCATCCTTTCCTATTTTATTTTATTTTTCCTGAAAACTTTTGAAATTTTTTATTTTATTTCTGAAAATATTTCGGTATAAACATTTTTCTTCTTTAATATTTCTAATTCCTTTACAATAGATATTTTTTGATTTCGCAAAACTTGTTATTTTATTTTTGAATTTAGAAAGATAATTAAAACTACTTCTTTTTTTTTTAAATCTGTTGTTTTCCAATCTTTTTAAGAGTCAATAAAAAGCTTAATCATTTTTTTTCCTTATAGAGTCTGTTATTTTTCAAATTTCATGTTAATATCATCATTTGATTTAAAGTTATTTTTAAAAAAATATTTTCTTTATTACTTTTTTTACTTTCCCGTCTAGATAGCGCTGTAAAAGAGCTCTACAAGGGAAAGTATTGTAATCGGTCCAGTTTGGAGATATGCGGTTTTTACCGGATCTTGACTCCTAAGAAATCGAAAAAACCGGATGGAAATTTTCCGGATGTTAATGCTCGTATGTACGTTTCTTCGGTGTCGTCGGCCTCTAAACCTCCTTACATCTCCAGAACTACTGGATCGATTTTGACCGAACTCGATCAGATTTGTTCTGTATATATATATATATATCTGTATATATATATATATATATATATATATATATATATATGTGTGTGTGTGTGTGTATATGGGAGGGGGCATTGATGCCATTAACTTATCAACTTAAAAGGTCAAGGGCGTGAGGCAGAGTAGAAAAAGGTCACCCTCCTTTTTACCTTTGAGATTTTTCCTTTAAGATCATATTTCTCTTAGGCACATTAACGATTAAAAAATAACAATATGTGCAAAAAGAATTTTTCGATATCACATCTATACATCCAAAAAAAATGCTGTTGTAGTCGTTTACCATGTTGTGACGTCTCAGGTGAGCAGTACAATTAAATAGATGAATAATATTTTAAGTGTAAGAAAAGTAAGTTTGGCTGGGTGTCGAAATCGATCCCTCGGTACAAGCGTACAACCGTATAAACGAGATTTATTTTATATAAGTTTGAAATTACATTAGTTTAATTAGTACCGACCGTCGCGGCACCCCCACTCCCGTGCGAATTAAATATGGTATGCGCACGCGCTTTGCTTAGAATCATTAATTTAAATAAACGAAAAAATATTATATTTAAATAAAATGATAAATTTGTTACGTTCCACTTTTGCCGTCGAGTCCTGCTAACTAGCGAGGGCTAGAGCTCTCCGGCAAGCTATGGAAATACCATGTCCTACGTCATAATACCGCAAGGATGTAGAGACTTCTATTCATTCGGCGCCCGAATCCTGCAAAGAGGAGTCGTATTTTTCATTTCGTCGGGATGGACAATTAGTATTACTATTAGTATACTTCATAGTGTTTAAGTCTAGTTATGTTAGCATTTATTTTTGTCAATTTAGTTTGTCATGTTAGCTATTATATCAAGAGTAACGACATATTAAACATAACAATTCAAAGGCAACAAGGTGTTGTTTCAATTCATTATTTATACATCTACAATTCATACTCGCTCTAAATCCTACCACAACAGTTTTTTGGTCCTCTACATCGCAAAAGATATAACAAATTTTTTTTAAATTAAGTTGTATGTGTACGTGTCTGTATGTAAGCCGTTCATCAGAAACAACTCACAGTTGTATGTCTTTCCCGGAGCCGCGTGACTGGAAAGTCCTATAACTGTGTTGTCTGCTTTTTTTTATAGAAACAATTAACTAAAATAAATACCTAAAACAATCACCAGACATTTTAATCAATTATAAATCATAACACTTTCCAGGAAATTATATTTTTGTTTTTTTTTTTTTAGTACACTGTGTAATTTCAGGTGATGATTGTTTAATTATTAATCTATTTTTATTTGTTGTTATTGATTATTGTTTTTATTTGTTTAATTATTTAGATTGCTTAATAAGTTTTCGATTTTTTAAATAGAATATTTTATAATTTTGTGTAATGTTGTTTTTAAATTTATTTAAATAAATGTTTATCATTCTTTTTTTGTATTAATAGATATAGTTTTAATAAAGTATGGGAACCCCTTAAATTACTTTTTGCAGTAAAATATTAAAAAAAAGTGAATAAAATCTAGCAAATGTTTCTTCTACCTCAAAAAGATATATTTTTCCTTTTTTTACAAAGTAAAGGAAGTAACAATACAAGGTGAAAAGATAAAGATGCTACGATTTGCTGATGATATAGTAATTCTAGCGGAGAGTAAAAAGGATTTAGAAGAAACAATGAACGGCATAGATGAAGTGCTACGCAAGAACTATCGCATGAAAATAAACAAGAACAAAACAAAAGTAATGAAATGTAGTAGAAATAACAAAGATGGACCACTGAATGTGAAAATAGGAGACGAAAAGATTATGGAGGTAGAAGAATTTTGTTATTTGGGAAGTAGAATTACTAAAGATGGACGAAGCAGGAGCGATATAAAATGCCGAATAGCACAAGCTAAACGAGCCTTCAGTAAGAAATATAATTTGTTTACATCAAAAATTAATTTAAATGTCAGGAAAAGATTTTTGAAAGTATATGTTTGGAGTGTCGCTTTATATGGAAGTGAAACTTGGACGATCGGAGTATCTGAGAAGAAAAGTTTAGAAGCTTTTTAAATGCAGTCCTATAGGAGAATGTTAAAAATCAGATGGGTGGATAAAGTGATAAATTAAGAGGTATTGCGGCCAATAGATGAAGAAAGAAGCGTTTGGAAAAAATATAGTTAAAAGAAGTGACAGACTTATAGGCCACATACTAAGGCATCCTCGAATAGTCGCTTTGATATTGGAAGGACAGGTAGAAGGAAAAAAATTGTGTAGGCAGGCCACGTTTGGAATATGTAAAACAAATTGTTAGGGATGTAGGATGTAGAGGGTATACTGAAATGAAACGATTAGCACTAGATAGGGAATCTTGGAGAGCTGCATCAATCCAGTCAAATGACTGAAGACAAAAAAAAAAGAAGAAGTATTGTGATCGCGAAATATTTCGGTCTACAGATTTCAACAGAATTATCCATTTTTTATTTTCCCTGAATCCATTTTTACTAGTTTCAACGTGACGTCTGTACGTACGTACGTACGTATGTATTTCGCATAACTCAAAAACGATTAGCCATAACATGTTGAAATTTTGGATTTAGGATTGTTGTACCATCTAGTTGTTCACCTCCCGTTTTTATTGCAATCGACTGGATCAAAAGTGTCCAAAAAAGCCCAAAATTCAAAAGATTTGTTATTTGAACTTTTACTTAACTGCAGTAATAAGCCCTCATTTAAAACTTTTCAACGATATATCATCAGTGGTGCTTATTTTCATCGGTTCCAGAGTAGTAATCAAATAAAATTATAATTAATGAAATATTTTGATCTTAGAAGGGAGAAGGCACATCGGTTCGAATCCGGCCTCATCTCCTTATTTTTAATTTAAATAGATTGATTTATTTATAATTATTAACATCTGATTGTAAAAATGTTTTTACAATAAATAATAATTCAATAATAACAAGCGAAACATCCTGGAATAGTCGCTTTAACATTGGGAGGACAGGTAGAAGGAAAAAATTGTGTAGGCAGGCGACGTTTGGAATATGTAAAACAAATTGTTAGGGATGTAGGATGTAGAGGGTATACTGAAATGAAACGATTAGCACTAGATAGGGAATCTTGGAGAGCTGCATCAATCCAGTCAAATGACTGAAGACAAAAAAAAAAGAAGAAGTATTGTGATCGCGAAATATTTCGGTCTACAGATTTCAACAGAATTATCCATTTTTTATTTTCCCTGAATCCATTTTTACTAGTTTCAACGTGACGTCTGTACGTACGTACGTACGTATGTATTTCGCATAACTCAAAAACGATTAGCCATAACATGTTGAAATTTTGGATTTAGGATTGTTGTACCATCTAGTTGTTCACCTCCCGTTTTTATTGCAATCGACTGGATCAAAAGTGTCCAAAAAAGCCCAAAATTCAAAAGATTTGTTATTTGAACTTTTACTTAACTGCAGTAATAAGCCCTCATTTAAAACTTTTCAACGATATATCATCAGTGGTGCTTATTTTCATCGGTTCCAGAGTAGTAATCAAATAAAATTATAATTAATGAAATATTTTGATCTTAGAAGGGAGAAGGCACATCGGTTCGAATCCGGCCTCATCTCCTTATTTTTAATTTAAATAGATTGATTTATTTATAATTATTAACATCTGATTGTAAAAATGTTTTTACAATAAATAATAATTCAATAATAACAAGCGAAACATCCTGGAATAGTCGCTTTAACATTGGGAGGACAGGTAGAAGGAAAAAATTGTGTAGGCAGGCGACGTTTGGAATATGTAAAACAAATTGTTAGGGATGTAGGATGTAGAGGGTATACTGAAATGAAATGACTAGCACTAGATAGGGAATCTTGGAGAGCTGCATCAAACCAGTCAAATGACTGAAGACAAAAAAAAATATCAACTTATATTATTTACTTTAAATATTACAATATTTAAAGTAAATACTGTAATATTTACCCGAACCTGCGCCGTATTAACGCTCTTGTAACAGAGTACATGAAGATTATGGACAAGAAGGCGACCGTGGTCGCCTTCGGTCTAGAAAACCACCTATTAAAGAAGCAATTGATGCCACAGAGAACGGATTTGACCTAACTGACGCCTGGCGTCGAGAATGGACCACAAAGCAGAATAACCAAATCCCATGTATCACTAAAAGGCCCCCGGGTTTTGACTTGCTACTTAAGACGTGGTCAACGCTAAACAGAATACAAACTCAGCATGGTAGGTGCGCCTATTTCCTGTATAAATGGGGTAAAACACCGACGCCCCTTTGTGAGTGTGGTGAAAATTAAACTATCAGACACATCACAGAAGTTTGCCCTAGGACAGCTTATGAAGGGAATCCTGAAGATTTCCTGATGGCGACTCCAGAATCGATAGCATATATTAGTTTGTTAAATCTTTGTTTGTAATTTTGACTGTAATTGGTGTTATATTTTGGTGCCATACGCTAAATAAATAAATTACAATATTTACTTTCAAATATTAAATAAATTTTTTCGATCGTAAATTATTAATGAAGACATTTTTAAAGCATACTGTTCTACAATAAATGTTTAAAATGTTTCCCCTCTACAGCTTTGCAGTATGCTAACCTCAAGTAATATCGTTTACAACTTGTACCATGCCTGCAGATACAAGAACACATTCGTCAATCATTCTTCTTTTCGAATCGGCAATGTTTGTAGATTTTGTTTTGTAAACATTATGTTTCAGATACCCCAAAAAAAATGTAATTTAGAGGAAACTTTAGGGTAAATTTAGGTACCTGGCACGCCCATTCTAAAGCTCCTCTATTAACTCTCCAGCAATTTGGAAATTATTCATTTAAAATTTGCCGGGCTCTTAGATAATAACGAGGTGGTGCCCCAACCCACCGGGTTGGTCTAGTGGTGAACGCCTCTTCCCTAATCAGCTGATTTGGAATTCGAGAATTCCAGCGATCAAGTCCTAGTAAAGCCAATTATTTTTACGCGGATTTGAATACTATATCGTGGATACCGGTGTTCTTTGTTGGTTGGATTTCAATTAACCGCACATCTCGGAATGGTCGAACTGAGAATGTACACTCAGTTACACTCATACATATCATCCTCTGAAGTATTATCTGAACGGTAGTTACCGGAGGTTAAACAGAAAAAAGAAAAAAAGGTGGTGCCCCTTCTTGATGAGACCATATGTTATTATTTTATTATTTTCCCGGATATTTGGTAAATTCCTGTCGGCTAATAAATTACAGCAAGCATATCCAGTAAAATTTCCATCTAAAATAAAAGGCCCAACAATATAATGACCCACGATTCCCGCCCAAACGTGCACTTTTTGAGGGTGTTGTCACATGGAGTTTCCAACATCCATCTGGAATTTATATTGCTTGAATATAGACAGTTTTGCTTATTCACATGACCATTTAACATAAAAGTAGCTTCATCAATAATTTTTGTTGAATTAAAATATTTGCGTCTGTGGCTAATTTTTGCATTATAATATCACACTAATCATTGTTTCATTTACAATTAGTAACAAATATCAGCAACAAATATCACTGGAAGTTAGTTTCTATTTAGAAAATAATATCAGTTGATATAGTCGTTTAATTTGTTGTTAATTATTAATTATTCTTTATTATTATCAATATTATAACACTGTTTAAAGTTAGATACTGTAAGCATTATGCATATAAAATGCAATGAAATTGTTCATGCAACGCATTTTACCTCGTATTACTGTTCAACACGATTTTTCCATCATTGCAAATTTGAATGCTTATAACTCGATAACGAAGGTATTAACAGAAAAACGGGTTTCATTATTGTTTTTCTTATAAAATTTTAATTCGAAATCATGTGAAATGTGTCAACCTTCCTATTTAAAAAAATTAAGTTTGATTCATATGGGGGATCCAAGATGGCGTATAAAAATAAAAAATCCATCATAATGCAGATTTCTTTCAACTATGTACAACCCTATTTCTTGCTGCCTCCAAATACCTTTCAGATATGCAGT
Organism: Lycorma delicatula; assembly: GCF_047948215.1. Lineage (NCBI taxonomy): Eukaryota > Metazoa > Arthropoda > Insecta > Hemiptera > Fulgoridae > Lycorma > Lycorma delicatula. The sequence goes on from NC_134465.1 coordinate 45,507,307, forward strand.
ATAAAGCTGTTTACTTACTTAAATATCACACGGTATAATAATATATTTATTATATATAATAAGAAATGTAAATAGTGTACAGAATTGGTGGTATTTAGGTGGTAATTCGGCCGAAACCAAGTATGATTTCGGCTAAAATGTAAAATATCTTTGAATGAGTTTCACTCGATTTCAAATTAATAGAAACTATTTGAAATTATAAATTTCTTAGACGAAATTCATTACTGTATTTAAATACCTTTTAAAAATTTATGTTAAAAAATTTTCAGTCACTCTTGCGTTCATTTTCAGCTGGTATAAAAAAATAATTTTTCTCTAAATAGGTCTTCGTCAGGATGGAATGTTTTAAATAATAGAATAGATTATTAATTTGTTTTTTTTTTTTTTTGAAACTGTCTATCTAAACGTTTTAATACTTTTCTGTAATTGAATGATATTACGTAAAAACGAAGTTTTCAATTCTTATTATGAGACATAAAAGAAATATTTCTAACTTCTTTAAAAAAAATTGCTAAAATATTATAAAATATTTTTATTTAGTTGGTTTTTTATTAATATTTTTCGGGCTTTACCATATGTTTGTACTTTTCTTTATCCGTAGTATCTTTTTATTACACAATAGATCAAACTGTAACTTTTTTGAATATATATAAATCAGTTGTAAAAGTAAGCATAATTTTAAACTTTATAATGTGAGTACGGGTAACGTGAGTTTTCATCTTTATACAGTATTGGAAAAGCTTTATTTTTAATTGCTGACCAATTTTTTATTTTTCATGGAATAAAAAAATGGTGTCAATATTATTATATGACGTTATTATTCATTTATAATAAACCCTATTTGCCCTATTATAACCTTATTACCCTATTACCCTTATTAACCCTATTACCTTATTAACCCTATTACCCTTATTAACCTTATTACCCTTATTTACTCTTATAACGCTTATTTTAAAGTAAGTTTTATCTTACAAGCAGATTGATGGAAAAAAAGCTGTATATCGTAGTAGGCTTTGTCTCTTTTTTACGTTATCCTTAAAAGTTTTAATATATACCAAACAAACCTGTAGAAATCATAATAAATTATGCAAAATAAGTAACCCTTTTTTTTAACTTTTTTCCCATAATAAATTTGTAACTAAACAATATTAAAAAAAGAGTTAGCGTTAAAGAATAATTAAGAACAGAATTTCAGCTGTAGTTTTTAATTCTCTGTTCTTGTAGTAACACAAAAGTTTTTTCCTCATTAAACAATTTTCATTAATAATTTTTGTACAGAATGCGTATTTCATAATTTTTATTAATGACGAGGTGAATAAAGTAATTAAACAATTAAAAATTTGGAAAAACCAAGCGAAAACTTTTGCTAATGTAGAAAAGAGTAGTACAGTCGCTTCACGTAAACGGAGAAAACAATGCAACCATACGACTTACGTATGAAGCAATCCGAGGCTGTCTTCTTTTACAGTACAATAAAAAGCCGACATTACCAGTAGTTTTAATACCTATTTAACTCTTCTTTCCTTTATAATATTTTATCCATCCTGTCGTTAAAGTTTATTACATATATATTTATGGTAATAATATTTTTACTAAGTATAATTGAGGTTGAAAAGAGTTCCTCTTGTTACAAAGAGCCTAAAAATTTTTATTTTTGAATTGTTATTACGTAGAATCTGGTATTGGGGTAATTTTTTATTTTGAAATTATACTACATTAAAGAAGCGATAACTGTGTACTTCTTATATATTATTTATTGTAATTTCTTCAAATTTTCTTCAGATAAATTGAAATTCTCAACAATAACGCAAAACAGAATAAGGTCTAATTTTGTATAAAATTTAATTTTTTCAAACTAGTATTTTATAGGACAAAACCATACAAATAAAAACTTTTCCTTCCGAAACTAAGCTAAGTTATTGTTAATTATTAAATATTTTGTACGTATAGTTTCTATTTCTAGGTATCAGCGTAAACGAAATTTGATTTATTCAATTCTTCAACAACGTAAGATGAAAACATAATAGCATTAAAAAATTGTAGTCGATGAAAAGTGTAACGTAATACTTGACCTGTTCCTTTCTTATACTTTGTAGTTATATCAAATAATAAATAATGAAATTACGAACGATGATATATCTAAAATAAACTTAATATTATACCTCCACCATGTTCTGACATTAGTTATTAGTCAGTTGGATTCATGGTTGGAAGGGATATTATATGTACATTATTAAACAAATATACTGCTCTGAATATAATTATTTATTTCTCATAATTATTTTTATTATAATAGCAATAATAATATCATAAAAGAGAAAAGTTTTTAAATAGAAATTTCATAATATTTACAAATAAATTTATTAAAACTAAACAGGTTTTTTTCCAAATTTAATATCACATATTTTAGTATTTCATAATTTATATTTTCTTTCAAGGATTTTCATATGGCACAAATATAGTTTTTTGTTAATAGTTAAAAAAAATGTTTAATTATTTTTTTTATAACTGGAATGTCAATAGAGGGTTTTTAGTATGTGATCTCTTATTAGTTATTTTAATGATAGTGGGGATGGCTGTTGCTATAGAAACGCACGTTACTAGTTCATAAAACTGCTACTTAATCTTGTCACTTTTATGATTCCATATTTTTTAGTCGGTTATATCGTTACTGTTATAGTTTTTTTTTTTTTGTAAATCTTTAAATTTTTAACACACAATCTTTTTATTTGAATTTAATTTAATAATTAGAGAAAAAAATACTGTATAAATTTAAAAAAAAAATTAAAGTTTTAATTTCATTAAAATAATGTAAATTATGGAAAAGTTATCTTGGTCAGTATAACAATTATCAATAGAAAATTATTGTGACTATTACATCGTATTACGATTATGTAAATCTAGGTGGAAATATGTAAAAAATAGAAGTCTGTAATTTTTACTCGATTGCTACCAGCTCATCGACTTCTAAGGCAGAGTTGTACTATTTCTATCTTTCACCCAGGAAGTTCTGAATTTAAATCCCGCTACAAATGTTTCAGACGATAAGGAAAAAATTGCAGTATTTATAAATACGATAAGCTTGTAGTTGTTAGAACGAATAAATAAGAATCGAGGTATAAAAAGAACAGTAAAACGATTGTATCTTAGATTTTAAAAATAAACTTTGGTTAATTTATATATTTATTTTGTATCTATTTTTCACTTAATAGGTATATCTTGTAAAATATACCTTAGATGAATGATAAATACTATTCTAAAAATAAAACTAAAATGATATAAGACACCTATTATTGCAATTTTTTCATTAGGTTTCAATTAACGGCAGCATTTTAGCTGTTGTCAAATAAGGTAAAAGATAATAAACCCAAAACTGCCATAATAAAAATTATAAAACTAGAATTTTATTGTAAACCATTAACTGGTTTCACCAATAATTATCTCTACATTAATCAAAAATAACCTAATTAATGGTGGGTGTGTTGGTTGAAGAAAAGCACCAATCAACAATTACTTCAGCTGTTTAAGTTCAAGTTTTAAAAATAGGAAGTTTTTTTTCTTATTTAGTACCGTTGCTAAGATATAACAGATCCTGTATTTGTTGTTTGTTTTTACTAAAATGAATTGTATTTTACAGATTAAAACAAAATTATTTTACTTCCAAGTTTTTATTGAAATGATTGAAGATGATTTAATCAATTTATCTATAATCAGATTCATTCTACGAATCGTAATTTAATGTATCTGATATGATAAGATTTTCATTAAAGAACGGCAAATATACCGATACTTAAACCTTAACAACCAACACTTGTTCACATTTTCCTTTATTTAAAATTTTATTTTATAGTAATACACCATTATTAAGTAATTAAAATTCATTTGAAAATATCGATAATATAAAAAAATGCAACCAATAAATGAACGACAGCTTATAAGAAAGAAAGCTCATTGGTCAATTATTATAATCAAACTTTGCTTCTAGTACCAAACGGCACGATTGGTTGTGCGTTTCCATAGCAACAGTTATCCCCCTACAAATACGAGTTATTCTTGAATGTGATGTTATCTCATATATTATTTTTTTTACAATTAAATGATATTAAAAAATAAATAAATAATACGATAATTTTTTTTAATTATTTTATTTTTTTTTTATAACATAAACATGACAGAAAAATTAAATTAAAATTGATTTAAGAAACAAAAGTTAATTATATGTATATATAAATTATAAAAATAATGAAAGACATTAGGAGAGAACAGAATATGTATTCTGCATCTATTTACTCTATTTATTTATTTATTGTAACAGGATTTGATCACAATATATTTTTTTTTTTTTGCATTTTTTAAAATATAATTATATTTGTAGTATTTTATCATTTCTTTGTTTTAATATCAGTATTTATCATCAATTATGGATAGTATTTAGTAATTAAAATAATTTACGATTCGATTTTCATACAATTATTTATTCTAATATTAATATTTTTTTACAAATCATTAATTTTTTTTTTTTTAGTTAATTGATTGTATTTAAAAGGAATCGTTTATTATTTCATAATTTATTATATTTTTTCTTATCATTGCAAGATATAATAAATATATAATAATATTTAACCGAGACGAATAAAGTTTTTATTTTCAACCTTCTTTCCATTATTATGTGATTTTGCATGTGTTGGTAACACTGATAATTCTGGTCCGATTATAAAGTTCGGTAAACCTGCTGCTAATGGTGATGGGTAGTTATAAAATGTTGATGAAGTAATATCTGGTGTTTCTTCTACCGGTAATGATTCTGTCTTCTGATTCAGTATTTCTTTAGTAGGTGATGTCGATGTCGATATCGATCGTTTTTTACGCGATACATCATGAGTCGATGTATCGTATGATGTATACGTATCGGAATTTCTTGATGCTTTTGTCGATTCGATTTCTGTTTCCATTTCCGGATTCGTTTTAATCTGGTTATAAAGCTGTTGTTCATCGTCTGACCTTTGTGGAATTTTATCGATTTTGTCGTCGAAATATGACGGTAATTTTTTTGAGAATTCTTCATCGTATAATTTTGGTATTCTTCCAAATCTGATGAAGCTATCTCCTCTGTGTTTATTCGATAATCTTGACGAACGCGCCAGATTTTCTTTATCCGTTAGACCGTTTTTATAAGCGTTTACAATTTCTTCGTCGTTTTCTGGAACTCTTTTTCCGAAACGAACAAAATTTGTGTTCGATTTAGGATTACCGCGCGATAATCTTTGAAAATCATTTTCATCGTTAAAGTTTTCCAAATAATCGTTCACACCTCTACCGAATCTGATAAAACTATCGGGTCTTGCTCTACCAAAACGTACAAAATTATCATTTCTAGCTCTTCCAAATCTAATAAATCCGCTGTTACTTCTCCTATTATCCCCGGCACGACCGAATCTAATGAAATCGGTTCTTCCACGCGTATCTCTTCTTATATCTTCATTTATATCATCGATATCCTCGAATATCTCGTGATTTTCATCGTCGCTTGCACGACCGAATCTGACGAAACTATCAGGTCTTCCTTTACGATTTACATTAATTCCTCCGTTTGATCGACCGAATCTGACAAAATTTTTATCCAATGCGCTCCGTCTTGTTAATGGATCCATCATATTTATGGAAAATCTTTTATCCAACTGAATCGACGAACCGGGTCCTGGTTCCGCCCATAATGACGGTAACAATGTTGCCGATAATAACACCAGTCTCAGTGAAGTCATCCTGCAACAAAAAGAAAAAACAAAAAAAGTGACGTTAATAATTATTTCTATTAATCATTTTACTACAGTTTATCCTAAATTACAAACAAATTATTTAAACCATATAAAGAATTAATATCAATTTTTATTTCTTTGTACGAAGTAAAAGAAGTATTGTAATCGCGAAAAATTTCGGTTTTCAGATTTCAACGGAAACATCCATTTTGACTAGTTTCGACGTGACGTCTATACATATTTATCTCGCATAACTCAGAAACGATTAACCGCAGAATGTTGAAATTTTGAATTAAGACTGTTGTAACATTTAGATTTACAACAAAAATGTGTATACTGTCAGACCTCTAAATAAAGCGGAGCTTCAATACTTAAACATTTGGATGTTGGGCTTTTTCTTAATTGCAGTAAGAAACCCTCATTGAGAGCTTTGAACGATATATCATAAGTAGTACTTATTTTCATTGGTTCTAGAGTTATAGTCAAATAAAATTTTAATTAATGAAATATTTGGATCTTACAAGAAAAATTAAAATTTTTTTTTTTTTAATTTAAATATATTGATTTATTAATAATTATTAATCTCAGTATTGTAAAAAAAATTGTATTGATTGTAAAAAAAATGTAACAGTAAATAATAATTCAATAATAACAATACAAAAAAAAAATGAAAAAAAACAGAAGTTATTTGTGAAATAAAATTTTATGTGCTTTTCATTTTAATTAAAAAAATTTGCAATCAGAGTTTAATAATTATTAATAAATTAATATATTTAAAATAAAAAAAAAAGTTTAAAAAAATATATGTTTATGAAGTCGGATTCGAACCGATGTGTGCATGATTACGGATCTGACACGTTCTCAGTTACACCATATAACTTCAGCGACGTGAATCAAAATTAATATATAAACCCTAAATATAGAAATATAGAATATATTTATATATAAATATAGAATATAGAAATTCTAGGGTATCTTTAGGGCCATTTTTCTTGACTACTAAATATTGCTTATTAGTTTTTGTGATGAAGACACGTAAACATTGTGCTATTCACACACGCATATTGTTCAAATGTGTGTCCTGAAGCCCTTGCCTTTCCCTTGTTAGCTACAGTAATATGGATCTTAGTTACCTTATAATGATGTAACTTTTTATAGAAAAAGGTCACTATAGTTAATTTTTTTCAGAATTAGAAATAATTTGCTTACGAAGAACAATTATTTTTTAAACATTAAGCGTGATCTTAGTATATTAGAATAATTTTAATTTTGTTTCGAAAGCCAATCTTGTTACCTTTTACACATTCTCAAAAACTATTTCAGGTAAGATTGTGCAATTAATAATTGTATAAATATTTGATGTTAATAAAAACTAATATTTTAGCAGATAACTGTCCACTTTATTAATGAAATGGAGGATCGTATTTCACTTTCAATTGAAATAAGTTTAAATGAATTGCAAAAAAAGATGTGTATATGTAATTTAATAGGCGTACAAGAAAGTTACGTGGTGTCCATCAATTTTTTAGATTTAATTTTGCGTTGGTGACTAAATTTTATCCAATTCATAAATATTTATGCGTCCGTAAGTATTCTAGTATGTTTAATGAAAATGATATTATAATAATTAGATATTTATCCTTAATAAACAAACGTTGAATGACCTTGTACTAGCCGAGTTCAAGCTTTGAAAAATTGGAAATAATATGAAAAAACAGTATACTTAATGTACGGGTTCATATTATAAATATTTTACCAAAGCTACCTTTATAGCGGTAACTACTATTAACTAGTCTCAGTGAAATAATATTGTTAGAGAAAAAGTTGACTAATGTTTGTTATATGAATAGTATTAGTACAAGCAGTACATCACACACTTGTTTACCTCGATTATCCTTTTCATACTGTAATGCCTCAGAGTCTGAACTCGAACATTACCCATTTCCTTTACAACTTGATATAGCAGCATTTTTTAAACTACATTCTAATCGATTTAAAAATAAAATCTCTACTGTAATATTATTTTTACTATTGTTCTGTCTTTTATAAAAACTAAAGATGAAAAAAAATATAAAGATAATTTTTTTTTTATTATAACGACACAGCAACTTTACAATCTGTTCAGCAAGATAATTAAACAATAAGTAAATAAGATGTATTTGAACTAACATTAGGTAGCCACTGACCCAGCGGATGGTGACTTAACAATAACAACGAAATGAAATAGAAGAGCACTCCGTGCATAAAGTCACCCAGTTGATACGATGAGGCAAATCAAGAATACTGTTCTTCAGCAGCCTTGAAAAATCACTGATCGTGCTATTCAATAAATTGACTGCCAAACAATTCGGCTGACGTTCCAAAGGATTTTGATATCTTAGGCTGACTAGAGAGATTTCCTACCGAACGGTTTGCAACTTAAGATTATTAAAAATGAGGCTACTCCTTATGTATCAGGGTGTGTTTATCACATTCCGCAGTGTTTTTGACTGATAACATTTAAGTATGTCAATACAAGAATTGCATGCCGTACCCCACAATTCAAGCCCGTAAATCCAAACAGGCTTAAAAACTGATTTATAAATCAATTATTTACTTTCTACTGAAAAAGGAGATCTATGTCCTATCACCCAGTACATTTTTTTAAACTTGAGTTCCAACTGTTTCCGCTTAGATTTAATATGTTTCGCCCAAGTAAGTCGTCGATCAACATGAAAACCCAAATATGTACAGTTGTGAGATCTCGGAATCGAAACATTGAAGATAGAAACAGGAGGACAGTGTTCCTTACGAAGGGTGAACGTGACGTACTTTGATTTTGTTTCGTTTATTTTTATCTTCCAACAACTAAGCCATGATTCGAGGAGATTAATATAATCTTGAATAAAACGAGACGCAGTAGCCGGATCTTCGTGGACAGCAAGAACTATAGTATCGTCAGCAAAAGTTGCAACTGTGATATCTGCCGTAATTGACAAGTCAGCCGTTAAGAGAACATACAAGATGGGTCTGAGAACACTTCCTTGAGGTACCCTGATCGAATAAGAAACAAATCCGTCTAAATCTTTCCATGTTTAACTTGAAAACACTTGTATTCTAGGTAAAATTTTAGCACTACGTAGAAAACATGCGGTAAAACCTTTTCCAGTTTGTAGAGAACCCTACATGCCAAAGCTTGTCAAAAGTCTGATTGACATCGAAAACCGCTGAACAGTACTGTTTCTCGTATACAGCATTTGTAACGTTAAAATCCTGTTTTCCTGATCCCAAATTGGTGATCCGGAATTTATCGTCCACAAACTGCTTCAGTCTTTTCAAAAAGAGTTTCTCAAACACCGTAGGGGGCACAGGAAGCAGGCTGATAGGCCTATAAGACGTTAAAATTTGTCGGATCTTTACTCGGCTTTGTTATGGCAATTATTTGTGAAATTTTCCACGGACCAGGAAAATGACCAGTTCCGACTATAGCATTAAAAATCAAAGTAACCAAGCGTATCGTATGCCGAGGTAGGGCCTGGAGAACCCACCGTTGATGAAATCATACCCTGGCGCCTTTGTTAGATGTATTTCATCGTTAATGTCTGAATAGACCTTGTGTACTGTAAAGCGCGTAATCGACAAGGACATTTGGAAAGGAGAATCCAAATAATTAGAGATTTCTTCGATCTCCTCTAGATCTGTCTCGATATTATTGGGTTGGAATACGATTACATTGAAAAGATTAGAAGCTTTTGAAATACGGTGCTATAGGAGAATGTTAAAAATCAGATGGGTTGATAAAGTGACAAATGAAGAGGTATTGCGGCAAATAGATGAAGAAAGAAGCATTTGGAAAAATATAGTTAAAAGAAGAGACAGACTTATAGGCCACATACTAAGGCATCCTGGAATAGTCACTTTCATATTGGAAGGACAGGTAGAAGGGAAAAATTGTGTAGGCAGGCCACGTTTGGAATATGTAAAAGGGATGTAGGATGTAGAGGGTATACTGAAATGAAACTTCTAGCACTAGATAGGGAATCTTGGAGAGCTGCATCAAACCAGTCAAATGACTGAAGACAAAAAAAAACTGCAAGAGGGTTAAATCGGATGCAATTTTTTGCTCTAAATTTGTACATTTTCATTTTTTTCCCGATTGTAATCTAAATATTAAATTCTATTAATATTATTAATATATAACTATTATATTAAATAATAATCTAAATTAAAATCGAGTCAAGAAGATTTAATTATCTTATGCCGTAATTGAAATAAAAATTTGTCAAGAGCAAGCCGAGAAAATTTTTCAATCTTTTTCTTTCTGAGTTTTTTTGAAGTTATTAATTTGTTTTCCTTTGTATGGAATAGTATTTTGCGTAATATGTAATCTTTTAAATGTAATTTAATATTTGAAAAAAAAAATTTATATTAAATATGTTATGTTTCTTAGAAAATTAATTAACAATAAATATTAAAACGATCTATAAGTAAAATAAAAATGAAAAAAAATTGGATTTTAGTGACAGAAATTTTAATGTTCTGCCGTTGATCTTAATTTTTAATTTTTGTTCCGTGATCTAGTTTGATAGTAGGTATATGTATTAGGTAACTTGTTATATTGAAGACAATGAAGTAATTTCCGGTAATTTGGACTTCCAATTCGTAGAGAATCCTGTATTTTCATCCTCGTATACTTATATCCGAATATTAAGCTTTAACTAATCGATTTAGATTACATTTTCTATTATAAATTTGTACAATTTTCATCACGGTATTAGATTATGTAACAAAAAAGGGTTTTAGATAACAACAGGAAATTTGATAAAATTGCTGTAATTTAAGGAGAATATGATAATATGGTAAGCCTTACAAAGATTAAAACCTAGACCCTTCCGTTTAAAAGACAAGAGACGCTCTACTCCGCGACAGAGGTCGGCAATAATAATGAAAATTTTCTTACTAAAATAGAAATAAATTTTAATTCTATAAGTGGATTATTTAAATGATAGATTATGGATTTTTTTTAACAGAAAACAATAGAAAAAAAGTTAAATACAATTACTATTCAACTGTTAATCAATAACAGGACAATTGCGCCTTTTCTATCGTGTTCTAATTCACTGGAAGAAAATAAACTATAGTAAAACAATCCCCCTGAAAAAAAAAAAACGAATGAATGAAGGAACGGATTTCCACTAATTTTTCTCGTAACTAGGTCTGAATCCAATATTCTACTACTGTTAAACAATAGTGTATTCATCAGTACATTACCACAGTTAATAGTTTTTTTTAATGTACGGACATTTATATATATATATTTTTTTTAATTTATTTATGTTTTCTTTATTAACATGTTATTTTCTAGTTATCATGAGACTGTATTATAAAATTGCACAATAATTAATTTTTTCTGAACCTGTATCATAATGAGGATCATTAAAAAAAAAGAAAAACGGTGGGTCTACGGCTCGCCACGAAAATTTTACATGATTTATGTTTCATTACACATGTCTTTGCCAATTGTAACTAAATAACGTTTATAAATTTAGCGTATTAAAAATAAAAACAATTTTACAACGAAAGGCTTCAAAATCCTAAACATTTTTAGTTGTTTCTTGAGTTGTGATTTTTTAATACAGATCTAACCCCAATTTTTTTCCGTTTTCCCAGTGTTTCCAATGATTCCCAAAACACAAATATAATTTTAGATAAATATTTATAAACAAAAATTAAATAAAAAACATTATAATAACAAAAAAATCAAAATGAAGTAAAATAGAGACAAAGAATTAACAAAAAACTAACAACTGTAAAATAGTTTGTATTGTGTACTATAAACAGTACGTTGTGTACATGAACATTTATTATATACTTATTTATCTAAATTTATAAACATCAAAAAACGTTTGTCTACAATAGTTTTTGTTTTATTAAAAAACAAGGTGTAAAAAAATAAAAAGTATAATAAATGTTAATATAAACAACCTACTCTTTATAGTACACAATACAATTTATTATACAGGTATTAGTTCAATTTCCGCTAGATGGTAGCACTTCTTTCAAAACAAAAATGTGAGCACATACAGCGAACCAACGCACCGTATTTTTTTATTGAAGAGATAAAGGGTTCAACTGATGAAAAACGTACTTTTCTAACCACTGACCAATCAGAAACGAGTATTTTAATGCATCAGCTGTTTTTTTAATTTGATTTTTGATCCAATTTAGTAATTTTCAAGCAGAGGTTAAATTAAAGTAGACGATTAATTAACTAAATTTTCTATATTATACTGTTTATCCTTTTGTTAATTATGTCGGAATCTGAGGAAGAAATGTCTTTTACACCGATCGATATTAAAGAAAAGGCAGAACTTATGACTAATAGCCTATTCCCAAAGAAATGTATTTTTTTGATAAATTTAAATAAATATTCCATAAATAATGTATTCTATCATTGATTTAAATCAATAATCCCAATATTTTCTAAGCCTTAGAAAAATTCGGTGTGCAATTCTCTGTAATGGCCTCTTGAGAAAAAAATCATAACCTATTATTACACAAATATTGTGATGATAATATAAGCAGAAATTTTTGGCTTAAAGTAATTTCTTTCTCTCTCCGCCTTTTCCCCTCTCTCTTTAATATATATATAATTATATATATATAGGTGTAGCTGTAAAATTTAAGGAGTGAGAGGTAGAGAAACAGAATGAGAGAGTGAAAAGAGAGAAAGTTGTTCTACGATAGGACCCCTTTTTTAATCTGGACTTAGTTCTGAAATAATATAATATGAAAATAATAATTTAAAATTCATTTTTCTAGAAATTTTTAAGACGATTCAAGATAGTTTTTAAATTAATTCTATTTTTCTTTTACAAGTAATATTAACTCTTGCGAATTTTACGTCAGTAGCAGTGGCGGCTCGCGTATAGGCACTATGGAACTGCAGTACTCCCTATTTCCATTTGATATTATCGATAACATTGAATTAATTTTTCTTTAATTATTTCTTTATACTTTACAATATATAATCCTTAAGCTTAATATCAGTAGCCATCCCCCCAGTTAATGAAAAAGATACAAAAGTATGTGGCTCTCTGCATTTTCATATAGCAATGATGGAGGCGCCTTCCTTGGTAAAATATTCCGGAGGTAAACTAGTCCCCCGTTCGGATCTCCGGGTGGGGACTACTAAGGAAGGGGTCACCAGAAAATTAAAAAATAACATTCTACGAGTCGGAGCGTGGAATGTTAGAAGTTTAAAAAAGGTTGGTAGGCTAGAAAATTTAAAAATGGAAATGGATAGGATAAATGTGGATGTAGTAGGAATTAGTGAGGTTCGGTGGGAAGAGCAGGTAGAAGGAAAAAATTGTGTAGGCAGGCCACGTTTGGAATATGTAAAACAAATTGTTAGGGATGTAGGATGTAGAGGGTATACTGAAATGAAACGACTAGCACTAGATAGGGAATCTTGGAGAGCTGCATCAAACCAGTCAAATGACTGAAGACAAAAAAACAAACAAAAGTATTTGTATGGAACTGTGCGCTTAACAGTTCCAGCGGCGTGATATTTGGTGTTGTGCGCATGCGCAAAACACTGTCTCTTCCGCAGTTCCGACGCTGGCGTGCTGGTGGAAGGTAGTTTTTTTTTTTACTCCGCGTGTGTTGTGCTTAAAAACCGTGTATCATATTCTTAAATGTGATAGTGTAGAATTAGATTATTATCCTGCTTCCAGGTATTCTATTTGATTCATTTTTTTCGGTTGTTTATTTTACCGAAAACTTTAACCATGACCTTGAAAAGACCCAGAAAAAAATTTTCTGGAGCAGCATTCCCACTAGTTTTAGCTACGAGCCACCACTGGTCACTAGCCAAGGTTCGTATCGTAACTGCTGCAATTATAGGCTCGTTGCATAATGTACTATTTTGAGATTATCGAAAAAGATTATTATATTATAATTTAGGCATAGGTTTTATCTTTTATATATTAGAAATGATTAATAAAAAGACTATCATAAAATCATAGATCCAGAAATGCTTCATTTTCGAGTCTGCCGAAAGATTTCAGCCTATATTATTCTCTGTATACATAATACTACAGAACTGAATATTTTTAGAATTAATTATAATTAAAAAATTAGCGTATTTTTTGTATTTTAAAATTAACTTATTATTTGAAATATGATTCCTAGAATTGTAACATTTTTTCGAGAAAAGTCACGTAAAACAAAAAAATTCAAGTCCAAAAACATTACTTTTTAGATCTGGCATAAAATAACTTTGTTCAATTACTGATTAATAAATAAAATTTTGTATAATTTTTTTTTTATTTTATTTGTAAAAAATGTTATTTTATTTTATTTTATAATTTTTTTTTACTTTTATTTGTAATTCAATAGACTGCATAAAATTGAATGACGAAAAGTGAAGTAATTAATTAGAATTTTGTACGCAAGATGAACTAAAATGTATTCTAATTACAATCCTCATAAAGTTACGTAAAGGGTATGGGATGAATAAAATAAAATCTTCGAAAACTAAATGAATAATGCATCAATTTTTGTGCTGGAATTTTTTAAACATTTATTATAATCTAATAAAATTGCTGTTTGCAACACTAGTTTACATTTTACTAGTTTATTGATTATCACGTTTTGCTTTAAATGAAATAACATTTCTTAAATTAGTAAGAATTTTTTTTGTCTTTATTTACCTTAATTTTCTCAGAACTGAATTCCGTATTAAATTTTTTTCTTTTTTTTTTTGTCTTCAGTCATTTGACTGGTTTGATGCAGCTCTCCAAGACTCCCTATCTAGTGCTAGTCGTTTCATTTCAGTATACCCTCTACATCCTACATCCCTAACAATTTGTTTTACATATTCCAAACGTGGCCTGCCTACACAATTTTTTCCTTCTACCTGTCCCTCCAATATTAAAGCGACTATTCCAGGATGCCTTAGTATGTGGCCTATAAGTCTGTCTTTTCTTTTAACTATATTTTTCCAAATGCTTCTTTCTTCATCTATTTGCCTTTATCTATCAGACTTTTCCGTCTGATTTTTAACATTCTCCTATAGCACCGCATTTCAAAAGCTTCTAATCTTTTCTTCTCAGATACTCCGATTGTCCAAGTTTCACTTTCATATAAAGCGACACTCCAAACATATACTTTCAAAAATCTTTTCCTGACATTTAAATTAATTTTTGATGTAAACAAATTATATTTCTTACTGAAGGCTCGTTTCGCTTGTGCTATTCGGCATTTTATATCGCTCCTGCTTTGTCCATCTTTAGTAATTCTACTTCCCAAATAACAAAATTCTTCTATCTCCATAATCTTTTCTCCTCCTATTTTCACATTCAGTGGTCCATCTTTGTTATTTCTACTACATTTCATTACTTTTGTTTTGTTCTTGTTTATTTTCATGCGATAGTTCTTGCGTAGGACTTCATCTATGCCGTTCATTGTTTCTTCTAAATCCTTTTTACTCTCGGCTAGAATTACTATATCATCAGCGTAGCATCTTTGTCTTTTCACCTTGTACTGTTACTCCGAATCTAAATTGTTCTTTAACATCATTAACTGCTAGTTCCATGTAAAGATTAAAAAGTAACGGAGATAGGGAACATCCTTGTCGGACTCCCTTTCTTATTACGGCTTCTTTCTTATGTTCTTCAGTTATTAATGTTGCTGTTTGGTTCCTGTACATGTTAGTAATTGTTCTTCTATCTCTGTATTTGAACCCTAATTTTTTTAAAATGCTGAACATCTTATTCCAGTCTACGTTATCGAATGCCTTTTCTAGGTCTATAAATCCCAAGTATGTTGGTTTGTTTTTCTTTAATCTTCCTTCTACTATTAATCTGAGGCCTAAAATTGCTTCCCTTGTCTCTATACTTTTCCTGAAACCAAATTGGTCTTCTCCTAACACTTCTTCCACTCTCCTCTCAATTCTTCTGTATAGAATTCTAGTTAAGATTTTTGATGCATGACTAGTTAAACTAATTAAATATGTTACAAAATTATATTTTTCCATTTTTTTGACTGATGAATTAATTCACCACAGAATCTTTAAGAAAAGCCTGTATTTAGGAATATGAAAACAAAAATTTGTTAAGTAGAAAAATGTCATCCCTGACCGGATTTCGAATCCGGGATATCCAAATAAAAGACCGATAGCTACGGAACTCAGTACCGGACATCAGCCAAAATTTCTTAATTGATAATTAGTAAATTTATTTTACGATAAACCTAAAAAATTGTGTTTTTTGATTTCTTTTTACTTGATTTTTTCTAAAATATTAGAGATAAGTTTTTGAAACCATTTTTTTATAATTTTTTAGTAAAAAAAGAAATTATTAATTTTTTTATATCATAATTAATGTGTAAATAATTTTAGCATTGCACTATTCCAGTATAATGCTGTACTAAAATTAATATACTCAAAACTCTGAATTCATAAAAAAATTGGTTATACTGGGTGTACAAAAGAGAATATCGAGGTTTTAATTTGTTATAATATCTCGGGGTTGAGGTGTAAAGAATGTAGATTTAAGGCTAGAATCGAAGAACAAAAAGGAAAATTTTATTTGTGCTTATAGACGTGGATGGATTCCCATATTCATCTTAACAGAATATCTGACTTCTGAACAGAATATCTTTTGTGTTTTACAGTAGATGTAAATGTAAAATGTGTTAGATATGGGTGTGGTAAGATCGAGACTTCTCGGTAGCAATTACGTTGGGGTCTGCTATAATCGAGCTATTCTGTTGTAAATAAACCGCGTGGGTTCCAATAGACTGTCTCGCAAATTACTCTACAAATAAGTAAATAATTTAACATTGATTCATTTATTATGTGATACAGGTGATTCAAAGCAACGGGAAATTTTGAAAGTTGTGTTGGTAGCCGTGGGCGATTGGTACCACTTGATAAGTGGCGCCAGCCTCTCTAACCTAACCTGCCATTTAGTTGTCATGGATCCTTGGAGTGGTGTGCAACGTGCATTTGCTATCAAAGCGTTTTACAAAAACAATAACAGTGTGGAGGGAGCGCGTAGAGAATTTCTCCGTCATTTTAATGTGGAACGGCAAGACCGTGTTCCATCAGCACATGCAATTAAAACACGGATTTCTAATTTTGAGGAAACCGGTTCGGCAATGAAAAAGAAACCTCCAGGCCGTCAGCGAACCGACCGTACACCACAGAATGTTCAAACTTTACAAGATGCTGTCACACGAAGTCCACATCGGTCAATCCGTCGTCTCTCAGCATCTTTACAATCGCATAGTTGAAGTGTTAGAAGAATGTTAGTGAAGGACTTGCAATACCATCTTTACAAGTTGCAGATCGTCCAGGAACTGAAACCGAACGATGCAGTTGGCGAGCACAATTCTGTAATGTAATGCTTCAGAAGATAAACGATAACGAAGAGTTTGATCACGAACTGTGGATGTCAGACGAAGCGCATTTCCACCTCAGTGGATTTGTTAACAAGCAAAATTTAAGATACTGGGCACAAGAAAATCCTACATCAGCGTCCGTTGCACAGCCAGAAAGTAACCGTGTGGTGTGCTATGTCATCTTACGGTGTTATAAGCCCTTATTTTTTTGAGGATGACAACGGTCTTGCGATTACAGTAACGTTGGCTCGTTGCGTAGCCGTGCTTGAAACCTTTGTTGTGGAACAACAAAAGAGATTTCCACCGATTTTTAACACAACCTGGTTTCAACAAGACGGAGCAACGTCACATACTGCAAGAATATCGATGGCAGCTGTACGCCGATTGTTTGGACAACATGTCATTTCACGAAATGGTGACATTAGATGGCCTCTCAGATCGCATGATCTCTCAGCTTGCGATTATTTTTTGTAGGGCCACCTTAAAAGCAATGTGTTCTACAGTAGACCTGCTACAACGGAAGAACTGAAGGCAAAGATCCGAGAAGCAAAATTGGAAATTCCAATTGAGATGTTACGTCAAACCATGAACAATTTAACGAAGAGACTTCGTGAGTGTTTACGTAGAAGAGGTCACCTGCAAGATGTCATCTTTAAAAAATAAACTAAAATGTATGTATCCTAAAATGGCAACATTTGTACAATTACATAAAATAAAATTCATTTTCTAAAAAAAAATATTTCATTAACGTTTTTTAATTTTTTAAATTTCCCGTTTCTTTGAATCATTCTGTATTTTCATTTGGCGCCGACTGGATTTAGTTATTTACGAATTAATTACATGGCAACTTTATTTATAAAGTTATACTGTTTATAAAAACAAGATAGACTGTAAAATATCTATTATTATAAAAACTGATGACTACTAATTGAGTAACCCGGTACATTAATGCAACTAACACGATCGCACACCCTGCAGTAAAAAATCTGTGCAGTAAAAAAAAGCATCAAATTAACACGTCGATTTGTACCCCAAGAATTTTAGTACGGACCAGAAAGAAGGGCTTAATGTTTCGCAAGCCGAAATTCGCTAAGGAAACGTTCCTCTCATATGATTATACGAACCTTTTATTTATTTTTGTCTATAGAATTATCTCTCAAAAGATTTCTGTGAGATTCGGAATCATTTTTTTTATACATATATATATATATATTGTCATAAAAAATATTATATACTTTTTTGCATAATTCTTTTCCTTAATTTAAAGAAAATTAAAGTTAATGGACCGTCAAAAAATCTTTAAATTTGTTTCAAAATAAGTAAAAAAGAAAAAAGCAAACAAACTGAAAATACAGAAGAAAAGAAAAAGAATTAGCGGTATATAATATACGAGAATATTCTGGTTATTATTTTTCAATGTTTATATTTTTGTTTCACGGTAAAAGTCTCTCTTAGTCATTTCCCCTCTCATACTGTATTACCTTTCCGCTCTCTTGAGATAAAAATCGACCTGTTGAAAGAATGAAATCTCTTTGTATGCTAATATTGAAATACAGTATATTTCACTACAGTATAGTACACTTGTTCTGCTTTAGTTGCTTCTATTTTCCTCGCCCGCTTTTCTTCAGTTTACCTAACCTTACCTTACCTTACTGATTCATAAAAACACCTACCCAATTTTCCACTTCATCTTTCACGAAATGTTGTAGTGTAGTGTGTCATCTTATTTCGTTTTTTTTTTCTTTAAAAGAAGATAAAGAATCAGTAAGATATAAAAATGAATTCTTAAACTTGTACAGAAAATATTTGCTGTTTTATATGAAAAAAAAATCATTTTTATCTATACATATAAATTTAAAAAGAAAAGAAAATAATCAATGAAAATGTGAGAATCTCAGCGTGAAATATAATTGTTCATTTAACCTTATATTTTTCATATTTGACCTTGGTAATATAATAAAAAAGCTGACAACACAGTTGTAGGACTTTTACGCGGCTAAAGCCGCGTTCGGGGAAATTGCTACAACTGTGTTTTGTTTCTGATGTACATCTTACACAAACATACACACACTAAACTTAATTTAAAATATTTAACATTTTATTTAAATAAAATATTTTTTCATTTATTCTATTCTGTGATTCTAACTAAAGCGCGCACGTATACCGCATTTAATTCAATCGGGTGTGACGGTACTATAGGCGACTGTCAGCACTAAATAAATTATAATAATTTTTCAACTTCCATAGAACAAATTTCGCTTGTACAGTTGGCAAACTGGTGTAGCAACGAGACTTAACGCATCAGGTACCGAGCCAACCGAGCGATCGAGTTCGAGATCCAGCCAGACCGTATTACTTTTTTACACTTTAAATATTATTTATTTATTTATTTAATTCTACCGCTTACCTATAACGTCATAGCGTAGCAGTAGTTTAAAGAATTTTTTTCAAATATTGCTATTTTTTAATTGTTAACAAATGTACGTAAGAAAAATATGACCTTAATTAGGCAAAATATCGAGATACTGAGGGTGACCTTGATTTACAGTCTCACCTCCTTCACCTTTTAGGTTGAAAATTTAATATCATTAATGCCCCGTATATAGAAGTAATCTGATCAAGTTTGGTCAAAATCGATTCAGTAGTTCTGGAAAGATAAGATGATTTAGAGACCAATACCCGAACACACACACGTACATAAACATCCAGAAAATTTCCATCCGGTTTTTTGGATTCCTTAGGTTTCAAAACTTCAAGATCTGTGAAAACCACATATGCTCAAACTGAACCGATTACAATATTTTCCCTTCTAGAGCTACAGCGCTCTAGACGAGAAAGTAAAATTAAAAAACACGACTACAAAAAAACAACATTACTGACAGTTTTGTTCTTTAGTATATATTAATAAAGAACGTGCGGTGACAATTTTGTACATATTATAATTTTTTCTGATTTTTTAAATTTATTTAAACATATATATATATATATATATATATATATATATATTTATTTATTTATATTGGCTATGACTCTTCCGGTAACCTACGGATTCCAACGCGCGATCATCCTTCTACATCTGTTCAGCCGATACGGTGGAAGAAACAAACATACACCGTAAATATATTACACTCCTTTTTGGGCAGTCGAGTAAAAAGTAAATTATTTTTTTAAAAGATAAATCTGCTTTTTTTTTTGTCTTCAGTCATTTGACTGGTTTGATGCAGCTCTCCAAGATTCCCTATCTAGTGCTAGTCGTTTCATTTCATTATACCCTCAACATCCTACATCCCTAACAATTTGTTTTACATATTCCAAACCTGGCCTGCCTGCACAATTTTTTCCTTCTACCTGTCCTTCCAATATTAAAGCGACTATTCCAGGATGCCTTACTATGTGGCCTATAAGTCTGTCTCTTCTTTTAACTATATTTTTCCAAATGCTTCTTTCTTCATCTATTTGGCGCAATACCTCTTCATTTGTCACTTTTTCCACACATCTGATTTTTAACATTCTCATGTAGCACAACATTTCAAAAGCTTCTAATCTTTTCTTCTCAGATACTCCGATTGTCCAAGTTTCACTTCCATATAAAGCGACACTCGAAACATATACTTTCAAAAATCTTTTCCTGACATTTAAATTAATTTTTGATGTAAACAGATTATATTTCTTACTGAAGGCTCGTTTCGCTTGTGCTATTCGGCATTTTATATAGCTCCTGCTTCGTCCATCTTTAGTAATTCTACACCACAAATAACAAAATTCTTTTACCTCCATAATCTTTTGTCCTCCTATTTCCACATTCAGTGGTCCATTTTTGTTATTTCTACTACATTTCATTACTTTTGTTTTGTTCTTGTTTATTTTCATGCGATAGTTCTTGCGTAGGACTTAATCTATGCCGTTCATTGTTTCTTCTAAATCCTTTTTACTCTCGGCTAGAATTACTATATCATCAGCAAATCGTAGCATCTTTATCTTTTCACCTTGTACTGTTACTCCGAATCTAAATTGTTCTTTAACATCATTAACTGCTAGTTCCATGTAAAGATTAAAAAGTAACGGAGATAGGGAACATCCTTGTCGGACTCCCTTTCTTATTACTGCTTCTTTCTTATGTTCTTCAATTATTACTGTTGCTGTTTGGTTCCCGTACATGTTAGCAATTGTTCTTCTATCTCTATATTTGAACCCTAATTTTTTTAAAATGGTGAACATTTTATTCCAGTCTACGTTATCGAATGCCATTTCTAGGTCTATAAACGCCAAGTATGTTGGTTTGTTTTTCTTTAATCTTCCTTCAACTATTAATCTGAGGCCTAAAATTGCTTCCCTTGTCCCTATACTTTTCCTGAAACCAAATTGGTCTTCTCCTAATACTCCTTCCACTCTCCTCTCAATTCTTCTGCATAGAATTCTAGTTAAGATTTTTGATGCACGACTAGTTAAACTAATTGTTCTGTATTCTTCACATTTATCTGCCCCAGCTTTCTTTGGTATCATGACTATAACACTTTTTTTGAAGTCTGACGGAAATTCCCCTTTTTCATAAATATTACACACCAGTTTGTATAATCTATCAATCGCTTCCTCACCTGCACTGCGCAGTAATTCTACAGGTAAATCTGTTTTAAATATTAAATTGCTGTAAGTATTTTTTTTTTAATTTTAAATTTCTAAAGATAAAATTTGAAAATTAATTACTATTTTTTTTTTAACCAATTATTTTTTTTTTCTAAATTCTATTTAATCTTTTAAGAAGTTTCGTTATCCTTGTAAAGTTTTATCGAATTTATGTTAAGTAAAATGCTTGCTACACCAGTTGTCCCAATCAAAGATATAAGATCTTCCCTGCTATCTGGTATGTATTACACTATTATATACATTGTATTATATTTTCTGCTAAAAACACTATGATTTCTATGTTGAGTGTTGTTTACGTTTCTTAACTTCATGTATTTATTCTATGTTTACGGGTTACGAAACAATTCCATTGTCGAAAACTTATAATACTAGTACTTTTAAATTTCTGTTAATCTTTATACAGTGTTTAGTCAACGCCCCTCCCTACATCTGACGTCATATCTTATCTGGCCTTCTTGTTTTTTATATACTACTAAAGGTTACACTTCTATTTTTCTATTTCCTGTTTTCAGTAAGTTGAGATTCTTGAAAAGGAAATCCGCTTGATTGTTGATCTGCTCATTTATGACTGTTATTTTTTAATTTGAAGATTTAAAATTTTTTTTAAATGTTCATACTTCTTCCTTTAACAAATTTGTGAATGAATTTCATCGATTCTTCCATTACCATCGGGGTGTGACTTTCTTTTTTTAAATTCGTTGCATAATTAGAATCTTGTTTTTGATTTCTGTGTTTTCCTCAATTGTAATTTTTATGAAAATTTGATTCAACTTATATCAGTTTCTGTTAATCTTTTATACAGAGTAATCATAAAAGAATGGTGCGGTTTTGAACATGGTTTAAAGTAAAACAGAATTACTTACTTTTTATGTTTTTTATTTTTAAAATTTGTCGTCTCAAACATTTTTTTACATTTTAATAAATTTCAATATGTGCGCCCTTAGTTGTTCGACAAATGTCCGATACTCAACTTCTTTCCAAACATTAGTTAACATTTCTTCGTTAATGGTTTCATTGCTTCATTAATCCTGTTTTTTAAGCGGTTTATGTCACGAATTTTTTGTGTATAAACAACGCTTTTGATGTTCTCCCACAAGAAAAAATCGCAAGGTGTCAGGTCTGGACTCCTTGGAGGCCAAAGTATGGGTCCTTGCCGGCCTATCCATCGATCTCCAAATTTTTCGTTCAAAGCGTCCGTGACCAGTGCATTGAAGTGCGGGGGAGCACCATCTTGTTGGAAATGAAGTCGATGAATGTTTTCGAGTTCATTCAGCTGAGGAAAGCAGTAATTGGTTAACATGTCAAGATACACAACTTTAATTGTTTTTTCAGCAAAGAAGAAAGGCCCTATTACACGATTTTTCATCACACCACATCAAACATCAACTTCAGCGAATCGCATTGTTTCTCAATAATTGCGTGTGGATTTTCAGAGCCCCATATTCGTGAATTGTGGCTGTTAACACATCCATCAAATGGAATGTAGCTTCGTCTGTAAAAATTATATCTTCTAAAAATGATTCGTTTTCACTTATTCTGTCCGACATTTCAACAGCGAAATTGTAACGTTTTACACCATCATCGGTTTCAATTCCTGCAGTATCTGCATTTTATAAGCGTGTAATTTCAGTTTTTTATGTAAAACTTTGAGAACTGTTGATTTTGGAATGCCTAATTCTACGCTTCGACGGGGGATGGACTTCCCAGGACTTCTAATTGCCGATCGTCTAATTAGTTCAACCGTTTCGTTTGGTACACTTGGTCTGCCGGTCGATTTCTGTTTCTTAACCGATCCGGTTTCTTCGAATCGTTTGAACCGACGTGTTATGTTATTTTTGTGTGGTGGATCTCTTCTGAATTCACGTCAAAACGCACGTTGAACTAAAATTACGGATTTTAATTCGGCCATCAATAAAAAACACTTTGCTTTGTCTTTATCCGAGAACATAGTAACTCGCTAAACTCACCGCAACAACAGTACAAGAACTCGTTGTGGTTACAACTGCTGATAAACAAACTTTTGGGTTGGAGGCTTTCAGGGATATCAATATAACATCTAGAAATTTCCCTACAATCTTCCTATGAATTACTGAAACCGCACCATTCTTTTATGATAACTCTGTATAAAAGAGAATGTCCTGACTGATTCACTAACTAATAATCAACGTACAATCAAAACTATTATAGGTAAAGAATTGAAATTTTCAAGGTACCTTCGTATCTTTAAGTAGGCGTGCACTAAGAAAGGATTTTGCGAAATTTTGATTTTAAGGGGTTCAAATCGATAAAAAACTAAATTTCGTGTTAGCAGCGCTATCTGTTAGACGTAAAAGCAACATACGCTATACTAAATATTTTACGATTCTATTGCAATGTTTCCGATATGTATGTCCGCTATAGACTAAAAAACTACTGGACCGATTTACGCGCGGGGAAGAAGGGAGAAAGGGAAAAATCGGAAAAGGGAAATAGGGAAAATAGAAGAAGGTAAGAAGGGGAAAATGGAATCTAATAAAAATGGGGAAAAGGGGGGAAATGAAATGGAAAGGGAAAAGATAAAAAATAAACAGGAATGAGGAAGGGGGAAAGGAAAATTGGGAACACCAAGGAGGATTAAATAAATTTTATAAAAATTAAATAAAGTAATATTAAATTAAATTTAAAATAAATTATAATTTAATTAAAATGGAATTAAAAAATTAGAATATGTAAAGCAAATAACTGAAGATATCAGATGCAAAAAAATTGGTTGAAATTAAAAGCGTAGGTAAAGCGTGGAAATGAAGTAATTCATTACATCTATCAAGTAATATTAATACATCGTGTGCGCGTGCAGAGCGACAGAATGAGTATGTGAGTACTCCAGAAGAATGTCGTTAAATTTTACAGGTGTATTTCTCTGTTTAAAATAATGAAAAAAGTTCATAATAAACATGTGCCCGGAAAAGGCTTTGTTTTTAAATTAGGAATAACAAAGAATTTTACCATAATTTCTGTTTAGCGGCAAAATTCATCGAAACCCAACTGGAATCGATAACCGGGAAAGAAGGGAGAAAGGGACAAATAGAAAAAGGTAAAAGGGAAAGATAAAATGGAAAAAAGAAAAAAAGGGAATAAGGGGAAAAGAAAAAACGGGAATAGAGAACAAAGAAAAGAGGAAAGAGATAGGGGGAAGGGATAAGGGAAAGAGAAACGGGAGAAGGAAAGGGAAACGGGAGAAAACGGGAAGGAAGAGCGAAGCAAGCCATGATCCTCTGATCGTGACGGGAAGCGAAAGTAACCATAGATCACGGGCGAAGCCGCGATGGGGATGCTTGATTTGGGATTGTAATAAATTTTTTTGTTTATTTTTATTGAAATTTTATATTGAACTATTTTAATTCATTCATAAAATGGTATGGTCTAACAAATATCGTTCAATTTTCTTATCTTCCTTTTTTTGTTTTCCTTTATTTAAGTTTTGAGCAACAATTCATTGTTTATCGTAGATTCCTTCAGTATTTTTTCATAAAAATTGTTATTTACCGTTCTATCAGGATTTAATGAAAATCTAAATAGTATTATGTTGATTAAGTATTTTTATTTATAAAAAAATAAGTTTACTATTAAAAAAGCATTACGAGTAAAGCTACATACATATATTGTGGGCGAACTCGCGATGGGGTACGGTAGTATTTTTATATTTTTTTTATTAATATTAGAAATTTTTATAATCTGATTTCCCAATTTGATATATAAAAACTTTGCAGTTATCTAAGTATTTATCAGTAATGTAATGATTTAATAAATAATTTCTTTCTTATAAAAATTGGTCTTTGACAGGTTAACATAAATTTAATTATAACGAAACACCATATGCTGACCTAAATATATATATATATATATAAACTAACTGATCACGTAACTTTTATATAAATTACATACTAAAGGTTTAATATTAGTAATCAACTTTTCGTAAAATTAATTTATAACTTTTGAGAATTACCGTTATATTAATATTGTTTTCTGATATAAAATTAATAAATAATATTAAAGCCGATAAATTTGTGGTTGTTAACAGCATATCAGTACAACCCTTATTTTGTACTCTTATTTTACATCACAACTTTGTACTTTAACTTCATAAAGAAACCTCACACCCACTACCGACACGGTTAGAAAGTTGGGAATATATCTTACGTTCAGTTCTGTTGTCCGTATAAAGGGAAATAACTTTATTTTATTCAACTGTAAAAAAAAAAGGTCAAGTTTCATAATAGATTTTAGCTTTTCTTCAGAAAGGAAAAACTGTATCTTTATTAACCTTTCTGATTTCGAGTAAATGTATATATCAACAGAACTAAAATTTAATTTTCCTAGTTACTAATAAAAAAAAAGTCGTAACAAAGAGGAGTTTTTTTTTTTTATTATATGTTTAATAAAAGTTGACAAAGTATTAGATGACTTTCCTGGCAACGCCGGTTAAGTCATGATTAATAAAATAAGATTTAAGCATCAAAATTCCCAAATTTAGAATACAAATTTTTTTTTTAATTTTGAAGCTTCTTTACTTTGCGTGAAAAATGTAGGAAAAATGTATTTATAAAGAAACGATCCCAAACAAAAAAAAAAAAAAAATTAAAAAGAGAATTGTTTAAAAATATTGAAAAATAAATTATAACTTTTATGAAAGTAACAAAAAAATTGCTTATCATTTTGAGTCCGGAATAAAATATAGATGCCAAAATACTTTAATTTTAATTCTTCATGCCGACCTGAAATTCTATCCGTATAAGATGATGTTAGTGCAGCAACTTAATGCAAATGATTGGGCGTCTCGCAAAGCAGCTTGCGAGGTCATCCTCGAAAATGTCCACCACGAAGCCTAAGTCTTTTAAGTGACGACGTGCATTTTCGTCTGTCAGGATTTATGAATAAACAAAATTTCCGTTATTGGGCTTCGCATAATCCACAGAAAATTCTTGAAAAACCACTTCGCAGTCAATATGTTACAGTGTAGTGTGCAGTTTCAAAGTTCGGCATAATCGGCCGGTATTTTTTTGAGGAGTTAAATCGCAGAGTAACAGTAACATCTCATCAATACGTAACCGTGTTGAATGAATTTCTGCTACCGAAACCGAAAGACTTTTAAGGATATGAAATTTGGTTTCAACAGGATTGTGCCACCGCCCGTACGGCGAGAATCGCAATGGATGTTTTGCGAAAAACCTTTCCTGGACGTTTGATTTCCTGATTTGGCGACATTCCTTGGCCAGCACGTTCACCTGATCTGGCTGTTTGTGATTTTTTTCTGTGGGGGTATCTCGAACATAAAGTCTTCAGTAGTCGATTGTAGAACTCAAGGAGGTCATTCAACGAGAAATTGAAACGGTTCCACAAGTGATGATTGAGCGAGCAATGTCAAATTTTAGAATGAGGTTAAGTGAGTGTGTGAGGAGTAATGGAAAATATTTGGACGACATAATATTCAAATTAAAAAAAAATCTATGTAAGTAATTCACTATAAATTGCAAGAATTGATCTTAATTTTATATATTAATTTTTTTAATAGTACGAAACACAGTTTAATTATTATCTCTCAAAAATCGTCAGGTTTACATGCCGGTTCCTGTATAACATAGTACGATAGTGTTTGGTAGCAAAATTTTGTCTTTCCTTTCAAACACAGAGTTGTTTATTAATTTGGGAATAAAAAATATCTCATCTGATATGAATCACCTGTTAGACTTTCATCAAAAAAATAATGTCCTAAACTTCCTTGTTTGTGATTTACTTCGAACACGAAATTCTGGTACGTTAAATATTCCTTCTCCTTAATTCCATAAGACATTTTTATCACACTAATAAATTGAGTTATGACGGTTTACATACTAGGTCATTCATTTTGAAACAAATTATTAATCGATTATACATTACCGGTAAGTCTAGATTTTTAATTTTATGAATTGTTAAGAGAAAATATATAAATTGCAATATTAAGTTGGTTTTTAAAACAGTTTTTATTGATACATTATGACCATATGTCGCCGTTAGCTTACAGTAGTAATATATATAACAAGTATGAATAAAAGAAAAGTTGTTTTTTTTTCGAAAATGTTTGACACACTGTTTAATAATACATATTAAAACAAATACTGGAAGGGGGTTGTTATGGTCAGAGAAGTAACAGCCGGCGTAATATAAAACATTATTGCCGACATACACAAGTCATACATACCAAAAATAATCTAACATAAATTCAATTTTATTTGTATTAGTATTATTGTTATTATTACTAAAAAAAAAAAAAAAAAAAAAAAAAAAAAAAAAAAAAAACTATATTGCGTACAATTCTCTCACATGTAAATATACATATACATTTATTAATAAAAACTACAAAATACGTTATTTATATGAAACGCCATAAATCTAACGAATCAGATACTTTTTTATTTTACAATGTGCCGTTCTTTTTTGTTTTGTTTCATGTATTGAAATTGGTTTTTATTTTGCAATGGTCGCATAAAGATCAATCAGTGCTACTACATTGCCACGCATTGTTCGCTATGCTTTTCGTATATACACACGTGTTATATGTGACACGCACCTTGATACAATGATTTACAAATATTTTACCTTTCTCTGTAACGATTCAAATATGTTATAATAAAAATTCTTTTAACCGAATTTAAATGAGAAATGGAAACTTTTAAAATTTGAAAAAAAATCAGTATTTCAATTATATTACACCATAGGAGTGAGAATATATAAATTTAAAGCTTATAAAAATTCCGGGGAAGTAAAAACATCATCGTCAGTTTTTTTCAACTAACTAACAGTATGTTGTTATTTTTACACGGATTTGAATACTAGATCGTGGATACCGATGTTCTTTGGTTGTTGGGTTTCAATTAACCACACATCTCAGGAACGGTCGAACTGAGAATGTACAAGACTACACTTCATTTACACTCATACATATCATCCTCTGAAAAGCGTTTGTGAAAATGCCATGCCTGACCGGGATTCGAACCCGGGACCTCCGGATGAAAGGCCGAGACGCTACCACTCGCGCCTTCCCAAATCAGCTGATTTGGAAGTCGAGAGTTACAGCATTCAAGTCCTAGTAAAGCCGGTTATTTTTACACGGATTTGAATACTAGATCGTGGATACCGGTGTTCTTTGGTGGTTGGGTTTCAATTAATTACACATCTCAGGAACGGTCGAACTGAGAATGTAAAAGACTACACTTCATTTACACTCATACATATCATCCTCATTCATCCTCTGAAGAATTATCTAAACGGTAGTTACCGGAGGCTAAACAGGAAAAAGAAACTAACAGTATGTTATTGAATTTAATATTAATGTGCATGAACACTTTTTTCTCAGATTTTGATTTGGTGTTCAGATTAAGCGTCGTTAGAAGATCACAAAAATAAACAAATCGACCTTTGGATTCACCTCAAAATAGCCGCCAAAATTAAAATTTACAATAATCATTACACAATTTCGGTGAACATATCAAGTTGTTTCCAATATATTAATGTAAGATTTATTAAAAAACATAAAATATACATACATTTTGTATATAAAAAATATAAAAAAAATTTGTATTTTGTATATCAAGTGTAAAACCCCAAAATAACGAAAAACTAACTTTTTAATAATAGAAAAAAAAGCCAAAACACGAGATAATTAAATTGTATTAATTTAGCATAATTAGACGTAATAACTTTGTTACAAATGGATTAATAATTGAGACAACAATAATAACAATAGAAATATTCTTCAACAATTTGGAACAGACTGAAAACTAATGAACTACATCAAGCAGACTCTCGTAGATGCAAAGTCTAAGTTAGATTTAAAAGGGAAATATCTCATCCTATTGGAATCATGACAGGAGTCAGACAGGATGATGTAATATCTCCTTTTATTTTTAGTGCAGTCTTGGAGAAAGTCGTAAAAGAATGGAGGAAAATTTGCCAAGATAAAAGCCTGAGGTAAGTCAAATTGGGATATGTAAGACAGAATTTGAGCATTGATTGTCTGGCCTTTGCAGATGATTTCGCCTTCTTGGGAGAACATATAGAAACGGCAGAACAATAAATAGATTTTCTATACGGAATGGCAAAATAGGTACGCTTACATATTTCCATAGGAAAAAAACTGAGTATATGACAAATATTAAGAAATTACCAAAATTATTACGGACAGAACTTGGAAGAATTAAGAAGACCAGCAAATTTAGGTTTTTGGTGAAGTTATCCAACCAAATGGAATGGACAAGGAAGCAAACATTGTCTGGATAAATAAGATTCTAAAATCCTATGTCCTAAAAAAGGACGTCTACAACAACAAATGGATCTTATGGATGAGCAAGATCAGGCACTACACAATGGTAATCCGACCAGGTGTTCGTAGCTCTGAATTAAAGAGAAATTATTAAACTGAAACTTCCTGAAAGGCGAATACTAAAGAAAATTTAGCCTAGAAAAATTAACCATGATTGCAAATTAAGGAACAATGAAGAAATTTACCGGGAATTAGATACAATCACGGAAGCAATATGTAAACGAAGAGAGGTATTCTATGAACATCTGACAATAATGGATTCAAAGAGATTACGAAGAGAATTTTTGATTAGTGTTATAGTGACAAAACGAACATTAAATGGTTCAAGCTAATTAAAGAGGACCTATGGATAGCTTATATAAACGTGACTGATTTAAAAGACAGATGCGAACTTAGGAAAGAAATATGTGAATTCAAATGTATCCAGAAGGAGAAAATAGAATGCACTAATCTAAAGTGGTCGGAAGAAAGAAGGAAGCGGCAAAGTGAAAGAATGAAGAAGTTTTGGAGAGCTAAAAAATCAACCAGAAATTATTTTATTCTATGTGGTCATACAGTGACCGGTGTCAAAAAATGTTCTTTCGGGAAAGTCTTACTGGACTTTTAATTAATTGGATCTTTTATGGTATATGGTTCGTTCGTTAGCGGTGAACACAGTTAAAGCTTTTGAAATCGTTTGAACCTTTTTAATGCAGTGCGTTCGAAAAGAGGCTTTTGAGAATGCTTTAGAAATATGTGAAACAATCTATTTTTTTTGGCGTTAGAATGGTTGCCCTGTGGGTTTTCATTGGGCGTTGCTCAGTAATAAACCAAGACGTCAGTTTTTGAGTTGTGATTGAAAGTGCTTCGTTTCATTTCATGTTGTTTCGTTTATTTGAACCAATAGTTGCTAGAAACGTAACGGTTCTTTCGGTAGAGGAATGCATTTTTCTCGTTTAACAAGTCTTTCATTAAGGTGACAAGTATACTGATTATGTGAAGTACAAGTTTTCTGAAATGTTTCCAAGTATTCATCGCAATACAGTTCGAACTCTTATCGAAGAATTTCGGGCATCAGATTCTGTTGAAAACGCTGATCGAAGCGGAAGACCACCTAAACTACACGAACAGAAGTTGCTTCATATTTCACATGCTATGGCCGAAAGTCCATCAAAGTCAATGCTTACTTTAGCATAACTGCAAGATATCATCGAACTTGCTAACGTACATAAAGCTGTAAGAGAAAAATTGAAGCTTTTACCTTACAAAGTACTGTACGTTGAAGAACTGAAACTTACAGATCATGCCAAAAATCTAAATTTTTATCAACAATTTTAACGTTTTATTGACCAAAATTCCGTAGGTATTTCGACATTACGTTTTTTTTACAGATGAAGCGTGGTTCTATCTGCAAGGATAATTAATTAACAAAATACACGACTGTGGTCGACAACTAATCCCCATGAATTACACGAAATTTTTACTCGAAGCGAAAATTTGATTCTGAGTGGGTGTGAATAGGAACGCGCATTGTGGATCCAATCTTTTTGGGAAATACGGTTAACAGTGATCATTTTTTTGCTGTTAACTTCATTAGTCAATCAACAGAAGTAGAAATCCATCACCGTTGTTTTCAGATGGCGCCACAGCTACAGGTTAATAACTTTTTTTACGAAATGTCTTTTGTGAACGAATCCTTTCGAGGAGGTTTGTGGCTTGCATAATCGCTCAATATTTTTGAAAATACAGTTAATAGTGATCGTTATTATCCTGTTTTATTAGACGGTTAACAGAAGTGGAATTCAATCACGGTCGGTTCCAACAAGATGACGCCACAGTGCAAACAGCTAACAGGTCAATGAATTTTTACGAAATGTCTTTAGAGAACGAATCATTTCTAGGGGTTTGCGATCTACACGATCATCCGATCTGACTCAACCAGATTAATTTTTATGGAAAGCAGCAAAACGAACAGTGTATCACAGCAGGACACGCACTATTGATGAGTTAAGAACCTTAATAACGGCATACTTATAAGACATCCCATTTTTATCAGCTGGTTAAAGTGTTTGAAAACAAATTGAAACGTATGCATTGATGTTGGAGGAGATCATTTTCAACAACTTTTATAAACTATTCCTGTTATTTTAACGTCCGTTTCTATAAAATAATAAAAAAAATATATAAAATAATAATAATAGAAGGTTTCGTCATTATAATTCCATTATTCAAGTGCACAGAAACTTTGCTAACTCTCTGTATAACCTGTACGCAATTATTGAGCTTATGGAGTATTTTATACATTATATTATACATTTTTTAGAAATGATTATATTTAAATTCTTTCTAGTGTAATGGTCAGTTAATAAACAGTTATACTGTTTATTTAAAAAGTTATGTAGTTTGTTTTATTTCAGAAGAAATTAGGATACGCTCCATTTGACTTAAACTATTATGTATTCAATAGATTTATTTTTACGGCATTTACTATTGTTTATTTATTTATTACAAACTCGTCAAAGTTTATAAATGAGATTAAATAAGAATAATATCCAGCGTTTTTACATAATTATTTCGAATTTATTTTTTAAATATACAAGTATTAAAATTTATAAAGGAAGATATATTTTTATAACAAATTTTTTTTTTGAGTCCGCGGGGCACAAAAATCTATGAAGCGAATGCGGGTTTGTATATCCATGGTTTAGATGATCTGCATTAAAATTCATCCTGCTCGATAACCGTTGCTATAAAAAGAGATTAAAAGGGTTTGCGTGGTCGAAATCATTCAGTATATTAAGCGATGGTATTAAAAGATCTTTGTGTAAAATCTTTCTTTTCAATATGTCGGAGGAAGAGATATTCGCTTTTGATTTAGTATCACTCGCCCATTCCCCTACCGATTCTATTAAAACTTTACAAATCTTTTACCGAAGATTCTAAAAATGTTCTTTGAAAAGGCCGTTGACCTTCTAGGATTTATAAAAACAAAATGGCGACTTTCAAATAAAAACATCAATTTCAGATAAACCATATTATTTATTCATTACAAAATAGCTGGTAAAAATTCTTAAAACTAGATGATGTATTGTTAAAAAACTGCTGTTCGCATTGAAAAAAAAAATAAAAAGTTAATAATTAATCATAACCATGAATAATTATCATAATTATTCTAGTTCTAATTACAATCTGTTTTTAATCATTTTTACCAATTATTTTGTAATTAATAATTGTGGTTTATCTTAAATTGATGTTTTTATTTGAAAGTCGCCATTTTGTTTTTATAAATCCTAGAAGGTCGACGGCCTTTTCAAAGAACATTTTTTGGAACCTTCATTAAAAGGTCTCTCTTTTTTTCCTGTTTAGCCTCCGGTAACTATCGTTTAGATAATACTTCAGAGGATGATATGTATGAGTGTAAATGAATGTAGTCTAGTACATTCTCAGTTCGACCATTCCTGAGATGTGTGGTTAATTGAAACCCAACCACCAAAGAACACCGGTATCCATGATCTAGTATTCAATTCCATGTAAAAATAACTGGCTTTACTAGGACTTGAACACTGGAACTCTTGGCTTCCAAATCAGCTGATTTGGGAAGACGCGTTAACCACTAGACCAACCCGGTACGATACAGGTGTCTAACCGATCAAAAGTCTACTCTTTTCAACTACTGACCGATCAGAAGCGATTATTAATTTATCAGCAGTTTCTTTTACATTGATTGTTTAATTTATTTTTTCAAAAATCTTTAAAAATATCCCGTAAATATTATATTATTGATTTAAATCGATAATCCCAATATTTTCTCAGCCGTCTAAAAAAAATACTCTCTATAATGGTAGCCATTAATGCACTCTTATGAAGTTTACAACACTTGACAAGCCTCACGTTGTCCGTGGCGCGAGTGGTAGCGTCTCGGCCTTTCATCCGGAGGTCCCGGGTTCGAATCCCGGTCAGGCATGGCATTTTCACAAACGCTTTTCAGAGGATGATATGTATGAGTGTAAATGAAGTGTAGTCTTGTACATTCTCAGTTCGACTATTCCTGAGATGTGTGGTTAATTGAAACCTAACCACCAAAGAACACCGGTATCCATGATCTAGTATTCAAATCCGTGTAAAAATAACTGGCTTTACTAGGACTTGAACGCTGGAACTCTCGGCTTCCAAATCAGCTGATTTGGGAAGACGCGTTTACCACTTATAACCAACCCGGTGGGTTTCATTAAAAGGTCTTTAAAATTTCAATAGAATCAGTAGAACGGGCGAGTAATACTAAATCAAGGCGTATACCACTTCGTGGGACATTCTCTATAATGTGATCAAAAATGCTTAGAGGTACTGCATGCCGAGTTGTAGAATCGCCTACATTTTCTTAACATTTCCTATCGTACATACACGTTTAACTCTGCAGTTCTTTTTTCCAGTGTGAAATTTATTTTCTTGTAGTTTTTAATATATCTTTTTATTGTGCGAGAAGGAGTTAAGAAGGAATGATACTAAACAAAATATTACATTCTAAGAAATAATTTTTATTTTTAGAATATAATAATAGGTTTTATAATAATATTATTGATTAATAGAAGAAAAAAAATTAAATTTAAAAAAAATGTTTAGAAAAGATATCAATTTTTAATTTAATATTAAAGAATAACGATTATTAAGATGCAGTTTAAATTTAATAGGTAAAAAGTATGTTAGAAGTATAAAAAAAATATAACAATATCTTCATAATATGCATTGATATATGTATACTTTTTAAAAAAAAAAAACATCTTATTACTTTTTTCCTTTTAAAAAATAATAAGTCCTGCAAAATTTCCCTGGGGTTTTTATTTTTCTATACTAGAAGTATATTGAGAGTTGATTATGTAGAAAGTAATATAAAGCGTAATTCAAAATTAAATGATAATAAAGATGTACGTAAGCTTTAAGAGATTTAAGGGATGGTTGAGAGAAAAGTTATACTAAGCTGTGGCGAGGAAGGCTATTTACTGTAATGTCGCCCAGCTGAGCTATATCCACCTACGTACCATTAAACTTACTTTTTTCCCCTATCCTTAGCACATCTTATCATCTTGCATAAAGCTACGTAATATATATTTTTTTCTTACACTTTTTTTTGTTTATCTGATTATAATCATTATTATTATCCTTATGTAACATTTTAGTTAATTTTAATTGTTTTTTCTTGTATATTTTTGAAACCGGTTTGTTTTTTATCGTTTTAAATATTTTGTTAATTTAAAAATTCTTGTAATACCATTGTGATTTTATCTATAAAGATATATACGAGGATAAATCAATTATTATCCGCAATGTAGTTATAAATTTTATTGCAATACTAATAGGAAACTTACATGTACATCATTTTTCAACTTAGTCTCTTTGCATTTCAACGCACTTGATCCATCGTTGCACAAACTTCCTGATTCCCTCGTAAAAGAAGGTTATCGGTTGAGCTGCGAGCCAAGAATGCACCGCTTCTTTCACTGTTTCGTCCGAGGTAAATCGACGGTCCCTTAATGTTTCTTTGAATGGACCAAATAAGTGGTAGTCAGAAAACATCAGGACTATACGGAGGATGAGCCGGTACTTCAAAATTGAGTTTCTGGAGCATTTCAGCAGTGCGGGCAGCAGTATGTGGACGGGAATTATCGTGTGTTTTTTGACCCACCGGGTTGGTCTAGTGGTGAACGCGTCTTCCCAAATCAGCAGATTTGGAAGTCGAGAGTTCCAGCGTTCAAGTCCTAGTAAAGCCAGCTATTTTTACACGGACTTGAATACTAGATCGTGGATACCGGTGTTCTTTGGTGGTTGGGTTTCAATTAACCACACATCTCAGGTATGGTCGAACTGAGAGTGTACAAGACTACACTTCATTTACACTCATACATATCATCCTCTGAAGAATTATCTAAACGGTAGTTACCGGAGGCTAAACAGGAAAAAGATAGAAAGAAAGGGCATTATCGTGCAACACAACACCTTTCGACAGCAGTCCTCGGGGTTTGCTTCGAAATGCATGCTTCAGCTTGGCAGTAAGCATCTCACTGTAACGCGCAGAAACATTGTCGTGCCCCTTTCCTCATAATGTTCCAGTACTGGGCTTTGTGATTCCCAAAAAACCGTAAACATCAGTTTTCCTGCGGATGTTTGGGTATTGAACTTTTTTGGAAGGCCGAATTCGGATGTTTCCATTACATACTCTACTCTCCGGCTCGTAACGATAGATCCGTGTTTCGTCAGCGGTAATGATTCTGTCTAATAAGATGTCCCGTTCGTTACCATAGCGATCAAAATGTTTTTGGCAGATCTCCAAGCGCGTTTGTTTATGCGACTGTGTGACTTGTTTTGGGACCCATCTTGCACAGACTTTATGAAACCCAAGATTGTTGTGGATGATTTTTTAGGCAGAACCGTGACTAATTTGCAGACGATGTGCCACTTCATCAATAGTTACTCCTCTGTCTAAGAAACCATGTCCCGTGCACGCTCAATGTTTTCCTCATTTGTGGCGGTAAACGGTCGTCCGACTCCTTCGTTCTGCGTAACACTTGTGCGACCGTTTTTGAATTTTTCAATCCATTCGTAGACGCTCTGTTGCGGCAATACGCTGTTGCCGTACTCTACCGAAAATCTTCGATGAATTTCGGCCTCTGATACACCTTCCGACCACAAAAAACGGATCACTGTACGTTGATCTTCTTTGGTGCAAACAGAAAGCGGAGCAGCCATGGTTAACGGCAGGGCAGCGATAATGCAACTAACCTAGCAGCATCAAACCTGCACAGACATAACAATTAAACCACGCATGCGTCATCTACGCAATACGAAAGTACTACCAAAATAAACGAAAATATAATTATATTGCGGATAATAATTGACATACCCTCGTATTATTAAATTGTATTTATTATTTAAAAAAGATGATCAATGATTCCTTTTTTCTTGGGGGAAGGTGAAGTCCTAATATTATTATAAGCGGAAATAAAAATTGTTATTTCATCATATTTTAGGGTACATAAATTAAAATGTAATAATGTGTTAAACAAAGATGGTACACCAATATATAATACGAAAGGTAAAGTCGATAGATGGGTGGAATATATTGAAGAGTTTGAAGAGTTATACGGAGGAAATGAATTAGAAAATGGTGTTATAGAGGAAGAAGAGGAATTTGAGGAGGATGAAATGGGAGAAACAATACTGAGATCTGAATTTAAGAGAGCATTAAAAGATTTAAATGGCAGAAGGACTCATGGAATAGACGGAATACCTGTAGAATTACTGCGCAGTACAGGTGAGGAAGCGATTGATAGATTATACAAACTGGTGTGTAATATTTATGAAAAAGGGGAATTTCCGTCAGACTTCAAAAAAAGTGTTATAGTCATGATACCAAAGAAAGCAGGGGCAGATAAATGTGAAGAATACAGAACAATTAGTTTAACTAGTCATGCATCAAAAATCTTAACTAGAATTCTATACAGAAGAATTGAGAGGAGAGTGGAAGAAGTGTTAGGAGAAGATCAATTTGGTTTCAGGAAACGTATAGGGACAAGGGAAGCAATTTTAGGCCTCAGATTAATAGTAGAAGGAAGATTAAAGAAAAACAAACCAACATACTTGGCGTTTATATACCTAGAAATGGCAATCGATAACGTAGA
Organism: Lycorma delicatula; assembly: GCF_047948215.1. NCBI lineage: Eukaryota > Metazoa > Arthropoda > Insecta > Hemiptera > Fulgoridae > Lycorma > Lycorma delicatula. The sequence goes on from NC_134465.1 coordinate 45,545,082, forward strand.
CTGGAATAAAATGTTCACCATTTTAAAAAAGTTAGGGTTCAAATACAGAGATAGAAGAACAATTGCTAACATGTACAGGAACCAAACAGCAACAGTAAAAATTGAAGAACATAAGAAAGAAGCCGTAATAAGAAAGAGAGTCCGACAAGGATGTTGCCTATCACCGTTACTTTTTAATCTTTACATGGATCTAGCAGTTAATGATGTTAAAGAACAATTTAGATTCGGAGTAACAGTACAAGGTGAAAAGATAAAGATGCTACGATTCGCTGATGATATAGTAATTCTAGCCGAGAATAAAAAGGATTTAGAAGAAACATTAAACGGCATAGATGAAGTCCTACGCAAGAACTATCGCATGAAGATAAACAAGAAGAAAACAAAAGTAATGAAATGTAGTAGAAATAACAAAGCTGGGCTACTGAATGTGAAAATAGGAGGAGAAAATATTATGAAGGTAGAAGAATTTTGTTATTTGGGAAGTAGAATTACTAAAGATGGACGAAGCAGGAGCGATACAAAATGCCGAATAGCACAAGCGAAACGAGCTTTCAGTAAGAAATTTAATTTGTTTACATCAAAAATGAATTTAAATGTCAGGAAAAGATTTTTGAAAGTATATGTTTGGAGTGTCGCTTTATATGGAAGTGAAACTTGGACAATCGGAGTAACTGAGAAGAAAAGATTAGAAGCTTTTGAAATGCGGTGCTATAGGAGAATGTTAAAAATCAGATGGGTGGATAAAGTAACAAATGAAGAGGTATTGCGACAAATAGATGAAGAAAGAAGCATTTTGAAAAATATAGTTAAAAGAAGAGACAGACTTATAGGCCATATACTAAGGCATCCTGGAATATTCGCTTTAATATTGGAAGGACAGATAGAAGGAAAAAATTGTGTAGGCAGGCCACGTTTGGAATATGTAAAACAAATTGTTAGGGATGTAGGATGTAGAGGGTATACTGAAATGAAACGACTACCACTAGATAGGAAATCTTGGAGAGCTGCATCAAACCAGTCAAATGACTGAAGACAAAAAAAAAAAATTTCATCATAAGTGGGGAGACTATCCAAAATTTTAACTTTCCCAGCTAAAAGTCTATTTCTATTACACCAGTATAGCTACAAAAATTAAGATTAAGGAATTGATCATAATTTTTGGTATCCGTTTGATATATCAAGATCCCCTTAGTTCGAAAAAATAAAATACAAAAAGATTATAAAAATTTTCGGATGATTTTCGGATACGTACATGTATCGGCTTCTTTTTTGATGGAGTGGACCATCATAATTCTTCAAAATTGACAAAAAAAATTTCCATACTTGATGAAATGATGGCATTATTAAACAGGATAAATGTAAACAGCATAGGATCCTTGGTACTTTGGTTACGAAGTCTTTGCGGCAAACGGAAAGACTAGTTGCTCCTAGGCCAAGAATTGAATTATTTAAACGTTTATAATCATACTTAGATCCAAAAATATTTAATCACTTAGCAAGGGAATTTAAATCCATAGAAGACTCTAAAAGGTTTTCACTACCAATTTATGATTGGCTATTGTCAATTGAAGATGTAGAGAGTTTTTTTAATTGATTGTCCTGTGATTATGGGTGGAATGGATGACTCTAAAAGTTTCATATATTTATTTTTGTTATCATTATTTTTCTTTCGATGTTATGTAGGATTTATTTCATTTTCAATTTTATCACTGTATTCTTGTATTGTATTTATGGTTCTGAGTTATTTAATCTGTATGTACGTATATATAATCTTGTCAGTAGCTGAAATTTTAGTACTGCAAGACTTTTATCGTAATTTTGAAATCCACACTTGAGCATTATTCAATAAACGGTTAGTTCATTATTTTACTCGCTGAAAATAATTGGATGGTAACCTCCAATACAGTTATTACTGTAGAGGGTACCTAGTTCACAAGATTATGTAATAATTGTTTACTTTTATTATTTTATGTTGTTTGGTTTTATATCTACTAAGCTTATGTCTTAAGAATTTATAACTATAAATAATTTTATTTTCATTTTTAATCCGTTTTTTTTTTTGTGGAATATAGATTATTATTATTCCACACTTTCACAGCCTTTTGCCGGTGACATTCCCTAAGCTCGAAGTAATTTATATCAACGAGATTAGGATTCTGTTGTTGACTAATTTTCAATTTTATCACTGTATTCTTGTATTGTATTTATGGTTCTGAGTTATTTAATCTGTATGTACGTATATATAATCTTGTCACTAGCTGAAATTTTAGTACTGCAAGATTTGTAACGTGTAATTAATTTTGAAATCAAACTTGGAAATCCATACGTGACCATTATTCAATAATTTTTTTTAAGGGGGGGAGGAACATTTGAAATTTTTTATTAAATTTTTTTTTGTTTAATTAATTTTTTTCTAAATTTTCAGCGAGTAAATCACTACAAAAAAACGGTCTCAGTAAAATTGTGAAAAGAAATCACAAAGTTTTATTATCGCTCTTTTTTTGAATTCTCTTTGATTCTCTTAGTTAAGGGATAAAACTTTAAATTACATTAAGAAGTTTCTAATAAAGGATTTTATTATTATTATTTTAAAAATGAAATCATATATCAAAATTTTGTATCTTTCCATATTTTTCATTGTATAAAAATTTTAATCGGATATAAAATAAAAAAATATAAAAATAATATATGAAAAGTTATAATTAGTGAAATATTTTTAACGGATTAAAATAATAATCGTTTAACAATAAATTTTACTTACTAGCTGCAATTAAATTAATAAGGTTATTAAAAAGAGCAAGCTCGATAAACAAAACAAAAAGGAGGGAAGCGAAAAGGAAGATCCGAACGTTTAGTAAACGAGAGAAGGAAAGTGATTATACAGAAAGCGGGATCGGTAGATGGGTAGGTTTCTACGACCAACTAGTTGACTTGTGGAGGAAGTCTAAATTAGGAACGCCAACACCGAACAAGAGAAGGGTGTCGGATAAGGGGGTTTCGTTACAATGCAGTGTTCAGTGTTATGTGTAATAATTAGGGATGTACTGTAACAGTTTAAACTGAGCCGGCTCACACCGTACCTTTATGTTAACTAACATCAAACAAATACTTGTGCACACAGATTCACTGCTAAATAGTGTGAAATCAAAACCGGTGATATTCAACTACGATTACCCGTATAATTTACTAATAAAAATAACACATTATCAAATTTTTTGCCGAAGTAATTTACGATATATCGATATAAAGCTCATAAAAATATCAAGTATTACTTGTAAAAATATTTTTTTTTTTTTTACGTGAATTTAAAAGCTGTTTACGAAATATCTATAAATTGTTTTTAAGGGGTTTTTTTTTGAGTGGAGTTGGAAGATATATATTTTTAATTTATTTAAAAATTTACTAATAATTTAAAAAAATGTTTCATTAAAATACATCATCTTGGTTACAGTTGCTATACGAAAACTCTGATGGACACTACATGACTACCTTGTACGCCTATTAAATTAAATATACACATTTTTTTAAAATGAAAAGTACATAAAATTTTGTTTCGTTAATAATTCTAAATTAATTTTCTAGAAATAGGCGCCGATTAAAATAAGTATGTAAAAATATTAATTAGACATTTGAACGAAATTATTTCTTATTTTTTCGCAGATTTTGATGTCTGTTCCATTATTTTTAAAAATAATTATTGCATTATTGTTATTACAGTTTACGTTTATTTTTTGTTGTATTTTTGTTTCAATCATTTATTTTTATTTTATAAAATTTTTATATTTAATTTTGTTCGAATTAGAACTTTTTTTTTCAAAATTATCTGCATAGGTAAAGGTATTATTATATATTGTAATAGCTCCCAAGCGCAGCTTCGGTCGCGCTATATGGTTACTTGCGTTTCCTGTGGTGGTCAATCTTTTTATTTTATATTTATTAGTCAAGTAACCGGAAGCAGGTGCAGTCAGTCACACATACAGTAACGATGGCATATCGAATTTCCCGTCGCTCAGTTGTTTCAGTCGAACGGGATTGATCTGTGCGTATTCGGTCGCTTTCTAAACGTATTTCCCGTCGTTCAGTTGTTTCAGTCGAACGGGATTGGGCTGTGTGTATTCGGTCGCTTTCTAATCTTGACTGTCATTCGTCTTCAGTCTCTGCCGCACGAACAGTTTTCATCATACGTGCTTTTTTGTATTTCTCCCGACTGAAAAATGTCTTTTAGGCACGGTAAGATGTTTTGAAAAAATATCACAGAATTTAAAAGATTGCAGTTAAATACTTTACACGATTTAAATTAGTAACACACACATGATAAACAAAAGCACCAATGATTTATGTTTTTTAAACGGCTGTAAAAAATTGTAAATGAATGAATCGTAAAAATTACATATGTGTGTGCGCTAAATCAATTGAAACTTAGGAATAACTGTACGTTAAAACCTCAGCCCTTTTTTAAATTAATCAATTCAAAAAAATTTTATATAAAAATTAAATTTTTCTTGAAAATTAAATAAGCTTTAAGGAAGAAATAAAGTGTTTTAAATTTAGTTATGTCGGAGGTCCAAAAAAATTAGTCTATGTTCACCGCAGGGCTTCAAAGTGTAGGTGTGCAAAATTTTAGACAAATCTGTCCGGCAGATCTAGAGCTAAGTTGGAACAGACAGATAGACAAACAAATATTGATTTTTATATATATAGATAACAAACAAACTACATATTTTGATGTCTATAGAAGTTCACTGAAAAGGCTTGGGTTCGATATAATAATTAATTCGATACAATATTTTTGAATATTTATTTTTAAAATAATATTTAAAAAAAAATAACTGACATTGAGACGATGTAAACTAACGCACTTATATAAAATTTAAGATTCCCTCTGTCCCTACGGATGTCGTATATTAAATATAATGTATATTGTGTCTAAAAGCATTAAGACGAGATATATCGATTTTTGATGATTTTATTAACGGTGCTACATATCTTGTGCAGAAATTTACATTAGCTGTCCTACAAAAGACCATATAACATCATCTAACATGACACATACGTACAGAATAACAGGATTACTTCTGTCCCTACCTACCCGCCGGACGGTAAACAATGTTTTCTGTGTCAATTTTCACACGTGTGTCTAAAAGATTGGTTGGTAAAAGAAAGTATGTAAAAGGTTTTACAATAAATAATAATTCAATAATAACTAAGAAAAATATCAGAAGTTATTAAAATTTTATGTATTTTAAAAAATGTTTATATGTCATTTTTCGTTTGGAACGTAGCTTTTATATGCAAGTGAAACTTGGACGATCGGAGTACCTGAAAAGAAAAGATTAGACGTTTTTGAAATGTGGTGCTATAGGAGAATGTTAAAAATCAGATGGGTGGATAAAGTGACAAATGAAGAGGTATTGCGGCAAATAGATGAAGAAAGAAGCATTTGGAAAAATATAGTTAAAAGAAGAGACAGACTTATAGGCTACATAATAAGGCATCCTGGAATAGTCGCTTTAATATTGGAAGGTCAGGTAGAAGGGAAAAATTGTGTAGGCAGGCCACGTTTGGAATATGTAAAACAAATTGTTAGGGATGTAGGATGTAGAGGGTATACTGAAATGAAACGACTAGCACTATATAGGGAATCTTAGAGAGCTGCATCAAACCAGTCAAATGACTGAGAAAAAAAAAGAGTAATAGTTAAAAATTTAAATGTCACTTGTTTTAATTTAATTATTTGAATTTTATAAAATCAAATAGACGCTACATTTATATTGAATTTATATATATCAAAATATATTTATTAATATAAAATAAATTGTAAGGGATGTAGGATGTAGGGAGTATACCGAAATGAAACGACTGGAAGATAGGAAATTATGGAGAGCTGCATCAAACCAATGACTGAAGACAAAAGATATATGTAATTTAATTGGTGTACAAGGAAGTTATGTGCTGTCCACATCAATTTTTTTTTTTATAGTCGATCAAAAAAATTAAAGTAATTAACCACTTATCAGTGTAATGTAACTATACCGATGAATATTTAGTCTTGAACAAACTCAGACCGACCATTTCTAAGATATGTGGTTAATTAGTTTAGGTATTTCCAACCGCCAAAGAACACCGGTATACACGATCTAGTGTTCAAATCCGTATAGAAGTAATACCTGTTACAGGTAGTCACATTTATCCTACCTAGAAACGTCAGTGATATCTTGTGCAATAATAACGGAATTTTGGACGGATGTTTCTCTTTTTGTATAGTACCAGGTTAATGCATAAAGTTTAATATTATCATATATATTTTCTGTTAGAAGAGTTTTTTTAATTATTTTAACCTTAATTTCAATTTTGATTTTTTTTTTCTATGTATTTAATTTTACTATCCGGGGAGGGGACCTTTTGAACAACCCATCGGAATTAGGTAAGTTTTAAATAGTTTTTTATTCGATTATTTTAACTTTTATATTTTAACGACTTCGTCTGTGGTATTAGTTTTGAGTTTTATTTGCCTTCTTGGCTTGTTTTAATAATATTATTAATATTAAATTTACGCCTTATAATCTTTTTTTATTTTGGAGTTATTTTACCCTTTTATTAATAAAATTTCGGGCGATGATAACGCCCAGGTGTTTTTCGCCCACAAACAACAAAAAGAAAAAAAAACGTTTATCCTCATTTACCTACAACATTTGAATAAAATTCTGTGATATTTTCATTAACTGTGACGTATTAAGACGATATGGTTACCCGACGATTACCAATCGGAAATAAAGGATTGGATATGTTGGTTTATATTTAGTACCCGTGTAGATGAGAAATACGATTTTTACTAAATTTCGGATATATACAAAAAAATAAAACAATAAATGTATTAAAACACAGGAGAAATATTAAAAATAACACAGGAAGAAGTTTTTTTTTAAAATGTCACGTAATTTTTATATAATATAAAAAAATAATCAGCCAATAATAGCAGTGCATTAGTTCTATCATCAGAAACCACTAACCCGTATTATGGTGAACATGTAACAGTGTATACACACACACACACACACACACACACACACACACACACTTAAGATGGGAAGGAAGTAAGGCGTGCAACATTGGACTGTTGAAGGATCTTTCTACGTTTTTTTCCAGCAACCATGGTGAGATAACAATGAAAGGAAATATGATATGTCAATAACATAATAATCTTATTTCAGCAATTTGAAATCAAACCGCATTTTCTAGTATCCTTATTTCCTGCCATCCTTCGGTATTTTTTTTTTTTTATAACAAAAATATTATCACCCTTTTCAGTTTTACCAAATAATAAAAATCCTCTTTTATGTATTACTGTTATTGTTAGGTATACATTTTAGTTTCAACTACATATATATATATATATATATCAACCCCTTGTCATAATAATAACACATATTGTTTGTCGACAGAGATAAAATAGTAGTATATAAATTGTGGGTTGATATATAGGTACATACTTTTATATCTCTGATTTAAGAAGAAAAAAATTCAATTGCAGGATTTTTTAACAAAGAAAAAATGGAAGAAAATAACAAAAGGTTTTTTTTTTTAAATTACGGGAATTATACATAAAACCAATCAATTTGAAAAGATTTAAACAATAAGTTTTTGTTAGAAAGAAAAAGTTACAATATACTAAGATACATACTAAAAATTAAAAATTAATTAAATCGATTTATTTATTGGTAATAATTTTTATAACACATTTTTTTATTTTCCATAAAGTAGATTATTATATATATCAAAGGAAAATTAATATTATCTACGAAATAATGAGCCAAACTAAGATATTTCTTAAAATTTAACGATTTTTATTTCTAGAATCTTAAATTAAAAGAAAATCTATAAATATTTCTGTAACCAGAATACGTTAAACGATATTTAGGTTTAACACAATAATATTTAAACTTAAATATTTTATGTGGACACTACATGACTTCGTTGTACGTCTATTAAATTACATATACACATTTTTGAAAAGTACATAAAATTTTATTTCACTAATAACTGATGATTTTTTTCATATTCTTTTTAATTATTGTTATTAATGAATTATTATTTACTGTAATTTTTAATAATCTGGTTAATAAATTATTAATAAATCAATATATTTAAATTTAAAAAAAAAGTTAAAAAAAAGGAGATGAAGTCTGATTCGAACCGATGTGCCTTCCTTCCTCTTGTAAGAACTAAATATTTCATTCATTAAAACTTTATTTCGCTAAACTCAGAAACCAGTGAAAATAAGCATCACTTATATCGTTAAAAAGCTGTCAATGAGGGCTTATTACTGCAGTTAAGAAGAGTTCAAAATCCAAATTTTTTTGGAATTTGGGCTTTTTTGGACAATTTTGTTCCAGTCGATAGCAATCAAAAGGAGAGGTGTTCAGCTAGATGTTACAACAGTCCTAAATCCAAAATTTCAACATTCTACGGTTAATCGTTTTTTAATTATGCAAGATACATAGCACATACGTACGTCACGCCGAAACTAGTCAAAAAGGATGGAGCGAAAGATACTCTGGAACATGTGTTTTTTGTTTGTGACAGATGGAATGTTTATAGGGTCTCGCCTGAACTAGCCAGCTTGACACCAAAAATATTGTAGAATTTACATTGAATGAAACTAGTCAATGAGAACTGGTATCAAGTATGATAACAAATATTCTCAGTACAAAGGAAATAGAAGAGAGAACTGAAATCCTGGCAGACTGAACTGGGTGTTCGGTAAGATTACTACAGTGCCGCCAGCAGAATGATAGTTTCTGGGAAAAATGCTCTGAGTGAGGCAGAAGAACACGACCGAAGGGGTGAAGGAAAGCTCCCTGCTGAGCTGTCCGCTATTGCGTGGATCGGCGACAGTGATGACGCATGAAGACTGAATCCCCTGAGTCCGAAGGCTTTCGCCGGGGCCGTAGTAATGCTCCAATGCTGGTCTGGCCCCGGACGAGGAAGTTGGTGAGGGGTTTAGGCTTAGTCGGTAGAGTGCAGGAATACATACGCATTTTAATTAATATCTTGCGGTACCTGTGGCGAGACACTGCCCCTTATGGGGTGTACATAACTGGTATTCCCTCCCCCTCATTAAAAAAATAAAAATAAGAATAAAAAAATGGATATTTCCGTTGAAATCTGAAAACCGAAATTTTTCGCAATCATGATCCTTTCTTTACCTTGTACAAGAAAGTAAAAATCATTAACTTATTTTGTTATTTTGCGTAATAGAATGTTTTTTTTTTTTTTTTTTAATCGACTTCAAAAAAGGAGGTAATAAATTCGACATTTTTTTTAATGTGTGTTACGCAGTATCTCCGATGTTAGATAGCCGATTTTGATTATTTTTTTTTTAATTGAAAGAGTATACTTTCATTTGGAGGTTCTAAATTGCTATCTTGATCAGACATGGCATTTTCACACGCTACAAAGTTGTCATATCATCTCATTCTCTGAAACATTACAGTGATCCCGGAGAGTAAAAACAGATGTAACGTAAGAAAGAGTGGAATACTTAGAATTTTTAAACTTCGATTTTTTCCTAAGTTTTTTTTAAATTTTTTTCTATATATTTTACAGTAATTATCAGTTGAAAATTTTTTATTGGTATATCGTATCACAGTTTTATCAGTTATTAGTTTAAGAATAAAAGTTTTTAGATGTAGAAGGATGAAATAAGTAATGGTAGATACGAAGAATTAAAGTAGAAAAAATAATAATGAAAGATAAAAAAGTAATGAAACAATCACACTACTTACTGCTTTACGATGCAGAATCAAGACCGTTAAATTGATCCACTAAAGCTGTGACATTAAACCTTATGTTGAATAATAAAATGTAACCGTGAATCGAGATATCAACAATTCGTAAAATTTAATCTCGATACACTAGTAAATAATAGCCCATTGTATATACAAATATACTCAACACTTCTATAACATCGATAATCGATTTCGTGAATACACGAAATACCTGATCGATCTTATCATTTTGTGCTCTAATATTCTACTATCATGTGTGGAATACAGTCATAACAACCGCTTATTTATATTTAATCTCATCGATACAGCTCAAATGTAACTAAATTGCAGTTAATTTGTTAGCTATTAACAGAAAGTAGATCTAAAAATAGTATTTCTGCTTTATAACGACACCATTTCCATTTTATTTTTTAAATTTTTACCATTAAAAATGTACATTTTTAATATATTACATTTAAAATTTAAATCATTTCAACAAATTTAATAACATGACCAAATGTTCTTTAAAATTTTTGAGCCGTCCCTGACTCCCACCTCACCTCTAAAGGCCGTATATTATAAATTTGTGCTTACCGGGTTTTGACTTGCCACGTAAGACATGGTCAATGTTAAACAGAATACGAACTCAATATGGTAGGTGCGCCTATTTCCTATACAAATGGGGTAAAACACCGACGCCCCTTTGCGAGTGTGGTGAAAATCGAACTGTTAAACACATCATAGAAGTTTAGAACGGCTTATAAAGGGCTCCTAAAGATTTCCTGATGGCGAGTCCAGAATCGGTAACTTATATTAATTTGTTAGATGTTTGTTTGTGATTTTTTACTGTAATTGATGTTGTGTCATGGTGCCATACGCTAAATAAATAAATAAATAAAATAGGGCACACCGAGTTAGCCTCTCTTATGTAGAAGATTTCAAAAGAGAGAGAATCGGGATACCTCAAATAACAACATCAGTAGTTCTAGCTAACTGAAACAAACACTTTGTTGGTTGCCATTTTGGATAGGGCGAATTTAGTTTTAATATCATCTTCTTTTTCTTAACGAGTCTTTAAAATGATATATCAAATAACCCTGGTTTCCATTTGTAATTTTTTGATTTATCCCCACACCCTCCGCCCTAAAATCAAAAAGGGTGAAATATACGTTCATTGTAATAGCTCCTCAGTACAAGGAAGAATGCTACAAACCACATCCAATTTTCTCAATTACAACAAAAAATGTGAGAGGGGGTGCAACTTACTTTTCAGCTAGTTTGTGTACGTACATATATATATATATATATATATATATATATATAAACAGGGCGTTTCATAATGCTCATAGGAGTTACAAAAATTCAGTACAAAAGAAATATTTGACTTACCTAAATTAAAATTGTACGAGATGATGCAGGGACTCAAACAGTTTTTATTAAAATTTATAAATGTTCCATATGTGCTCCTCTGCACGGCACACATCAACACGAAAGTCTCTTGCCAAACTCGTTCTAACATGTAATTTTCGATAGAGTTGATCGCATCGATTATGCGATCCTTTAGCTCAGCGATATCGTGCGGCATCGATGGGATAAACACCTTATCTTTCACGTAACCCCAGAGAAAGAAATCACATGGCGTGAGGTCTGGTGATCTTGGTGGCCACAGCATAATGTGTTGGTCTTCTTCAGACGCACGTCCTATCAAGCGCCGAGGTAATGTTGTGTTAAAGTACTGTCGAACCTCGTTATGAAAACTGGCAGGACAACCATCTTGCTGGAACATGAAGCGTTGAGTAGCTGAAGCATAAGCCATAACTGTAACATATCCAGGTATATCATGCCGGTTACTGTCGTTTCCATAAAAAAGAACGGCCCATACACTGCCTCACGAGAGATCTCACAAAAAACGTTTACTTTCGGAGAATCCCGAATGTGTTCCACATAAGCGTGTGGGTTTTCAGTACCCCAATCTCGCACGTTATGACGGTTTACTTTGCCGCTAATATGGAAAGTAGCTTCATCACTGAAAATTATGTTGTTTACAAAAACTTCATCTAACAACATCTTTTCCTGTAACTGTAAACAAAAATCGAGCCTACGTGTTTTATCTCCATCAGAAAGACGCTGGATTAATTGAAGACGGTACGGTTTGCATAATAAACGTTTACGGAGAACTCTCCACACTGTTGTTTTCGGAATTTCTAATTCTCTGCCTGCAGCCGCAGTCGATTTTGACGGGCTATGAATGAAACTTGCACGCATACTTTCGACATTGACTTCTGAGGTTGATGTACGACCGGTTGATTTTCGCTTGCACACGCAACCGGTTTCACTGAACCGTGCACGAATTGAATTGTCACTTGGTGGCTTCTTATGAAATTTCAACAGAAACACACGTTGCACAGAAATTACTGACTTTGACAAGCGAAATTCTAACACACAAAACGACTTCTCGCTTCCTGTGGCAGCCATTTTCTCTCCTGTCGACGCCTAGCGAGCAAATGCCTAGTAACTAACTGCCTAGTATATGTTGAAACAAAGTATTTGAAGTACTCTTTCGTACAGTACTTGTTTTATTCTTATGAGTGAAATAGTTTTTTGTTAATGAATTTTTGAAACTCCGAAGAACATTATGAAACGCTCTGTGTATATATATATATATATATATATATATATATATATGAGTTTCAACTTTTTTGGTCAACGGGTTTTCTATATACGATGTGAAAACAGTTTAGAAGTAATAAAATAATGTTGAATATCCCCCACTCGAAAATTCGAAATTTCTATAATTTAGTCTTAAAATTCCAGTCTTAAAACTTCCGAATTTTTAACAACTTTATAAGTACTTTCATCGTACTAAAGCTTAGTTTTCTATGACAAATACAAAAAATAAAATTACTTTACATAATGATGAAAAGTATCTCTCTTGTTTTTTTTTCAATTTCATTCAACATTTATTACCATCAATACTCTACAAATAGAAATTTTTGCCATATTCGAAGAATTAAAGTTGATCCAGTCCGGAGTTATGAACTAAAATGTTTACCGATACGTACTTCTTTTTTATTTTTATTTTTTCATAGGATCTTGAAACATCGAATTTGCAAAAACCCCCAAATCCATTATTTTGGCCGACTTCTATACATTCCCTTATAGCTACGTTATTGCACTAATAATAGAGCTATTGCTGGGAAAGTAAGGATTCTTCATAGGTTTCTGAAGTTTTTATAATTTCCCGTAGCAGGGTGGTAGCATCTCGGTCTTTCATCCGGAGGTACCGGGTTTGAATCCCGATTGGACATGGCATATTTCACACGCTATAAAATTCATTTTTTATTCATCTATTAACGGAAAGAGGACAAAATTAATCTATTTTTATTTGATATTTTTTTTATTGTTGAGAGATTTTTTATTTATTTTATTTCGATGAGTTACATAAGAATTAGAATTTAGTAATTAACTAGCTGCAGAGTTCGCAGCTAGGCCCTCATGGCGAGCGGTGTCTAGGAATGGGATTATTAGGTGTCAAATTGATTACCTCTTGTGTAAAAATATTGTTTTTTTGAATGATGAAAATTGAGATACGAAATTTAAATTAGAAACTGATACTTATTGGGGTGGTGGCGCGAGAAATGCTAAGCAAGCCAGTCAATACTTATTTTATGATCTTTATCTTATCTATGGATGAGCGTGATACTCCACTGTGTGATGCACTAACTACTCGTATCTTTTATTCTAATAAAACTTTGTGAAGGAATTATTTTATCTCAACCAAGCATTTAATTTTTAACATTTAGTTCTTTCTATTTCACCATTCTTCATATAATTCTCCTGTATAAAGAGCCCATTCTGGTTCGATGAAGCACTACATTTTTTTAAAAATTAATAAAAGGTATTTTTCTAATTCGTGAATTTATGATTGATATTATCAGACTTTTTTTTCTATATATAAATATATTGGGTTCGATTCTAGGAAGTATCTAGTGTGCTTTCACCATAATTTTATCAATTACATATTTTTATATGGAAGTGAAACTTGGACAATCGGAGTATCTGAGAAGAAAATATTAGAAGCTTTTGAAATGTGGTGCTATAGGAGAATGTTAAAAATCAGATGGGTGGATAAAGTGACAAATGAAGAGGTATTGCGGCAAATAGATGAAGAAAGAAGCATTTGGAAAAATATAGTTAAAAGAAGAGACAGACTTATAGGCCACATACTAAGGCATCCTGGAATAGTCGCTTTAATATTGGAAGGACAGGTAGAAGGGAAAAATTGTGTAGGCAGGCCACGTTTGGAATATGTAAAACAAATTGTTAGGGATGTAGGATGTAGAAGGTATACTGAAATGAAACGACTGGCACTAGAAAAGGAATCTTGGAGAGCTGCATCAAACCAGTCAAATGACTGGTTTGAGACAAAGACAAAAAAAAACAAAAAAAAAAAAAAAGAAACATATTTTTAATTAAAATACGTTTGTCAGAGGTAAAATATTAAAATAAAAATGTCTCTGCTTGTTTTTTCGAACGTAACTTTATATTGTTTGCTTTTAATAATTTATTTTTATCTAAATAGGATATATTTTTCAAATAGTGGTTCTGTTACGGTTTCTTATTTTAATATTTAACTTAAAATTATCTTCGGTTACGTCACATTTCATTAACTTTTTTTTTTATTCCTAACTTAATTATTTTCGAATTGAAATTATCCTTCGGTAATGAATTCATATCACGCAATTCCGTATTTTCTCTTTACTTAGTTTTATTTGTTTAAATACAAAGTACATGTGTTTTCTTTGCGAATGGGACAACTGAGCTAGGGATAAACAATATGCTACCGAAGAGTGGATGAAACGAGACAACTTAACTCCAAATGGGAAATATATTGCTTATGAACATTTAGTTGAATCCAAAAAAATATTTTTACCCCCTCTCCATATCAAGCTAGTACTAATGAAAACTTTTGTAAAAACAATGAAGAATAGTCCCGGAATTTTGTACATCAGGAAGAAATTTCGAATGTAAGTGAAAGAAAAATTAAAGAAGTAATATTTGTTGTTCCTCAAAGAAGAGAGTTGGTCAAAGATGATGTATTTAAATCGATGTTAAATAATGTAGAAAAGGTAACTTGGATTTCATTTAAAGATGTTTGCCAAAAGTTTTCTCGGCAAACAAAAATCCGATAATTACCACGATATTGTTAATCAACTTCTTACTTCATACAGAGGTATAGGATGTAATATGTCTTTGAAAATACATTTCCTCCACTCACATCTGAATTTTTTGTGGGAAAACTCGGAGACGTAAGTGACTAACATGATGAACGTTTCCACCAAGATATTTCGGTGATTGAAAGCCGCTATAAAGGAAAATGGAATTCTAACATGCTAGCCGATTACTGTTGGACATTAATTCTGGATGTGCCTGAGTTATTTATTAATGAAAAGCATCAGCGTAATCGTTCTAACATAGGTATGGCCATGCAAAATTATAAATTTTACAGATTTTAAATATATTTTCCCTTAATTTTTTTTTAAGCGTAATTTATTTTAAACTAAGGGTGATAGAAAAATTGTATTTACAGATCTGTAATCTACGCCAAAAAGCAATTCAAAAAATGGTATCACACTTAAAAAATATAAAATAATAATTAAAATTAAAAAAGAAGAGAAATAATTTTTTTTTTTTTTGTCTATCAGATGCTACGATTTGCTGATGATATAGTAATTCTAGCCGAGAGTAAAAAGGATTTAGAAGAAACAATGAACGGCATAGATGAAGTCCTACGCAAGAACTATCGCATGAAAATAAACAAGAACAAAACAAAAGTAATGAAATGTGGTAGAAATAACAAAGATGGACCACTGAATGTGAAAATAGGAGGAAAAAAGATTATGGAGGTAGAAGAATTTTGTTATTTGGGAAGTAGAATTACTAAAGATGGACGAAGCAGGAGCGATATAAAATGCCGAATAGCACAAGCTAAACGAGCCTTCAGTAAGAAATATAATTTGTTTACATCAAAAATTAATTTAAATGTCAGGAAAAGATTTTTGAAAGTATATGTTTGGAACGTCGCTTTATATGGATGTAAAACATGGACAATCGGAGTACCTGAGAAGAAAAGATTAGAAGCTTTTGAAATGCGGTGCTATAGGAGAATGTTAAAATTCAAATGGGTGGATAAAGTGACAAAGACCACCGGGTTGGTCTAGTGGTTAACGCGTCTTCCCAAATCAGCTGATTTGGAAGTCGAGAGTTCCAGCGTTCAAGTCCTAGTAAAGCCAGTTATTTTTACACGGATTTGAATACTAGAGCGTGGATACCGGTGTTCTTTGGTGGTTGGGTTTCAATTAACCACACATCTCAGGAATGGTCGAACTGAGAATGTACAAGACTACACACTTCATTTACACTCATACATATCATCCTCATTCATCCTCTGAAGAATTATCTAAACGGTAGTTACCGGAGGCTAAACAGGAAAAAGAAAGGATAAAGTGACAAATGAAGAGGTATTGCGGCAAATAGATGAAGAAAGAAGCATTTGGAAAAATATAGTTAAAAGAAGAGACAGACTTATAGGCCACATACTAAGGCATCCTGGAATAGTCGCTTTAATATTGGAAGGTCAGGTAGAAGGGAAAAATTGTGTAGGCAGGCCACGTTTGGAATATGTAAAACAAATTGTTAGGGATGTAGGATGTAGAGGGTATACTGAAATGAAACGACTAGCACTAGATAGGGAATCTTGGAGATCTGCATCAAACCAGTCAAATGACTGAAGACAAAAAAAAAATAAGTCTATCAGTATAATTAATATATCACCTCCATATTTTTTTGTGTAATATAATTTGGTGTTTGTTAATTATATCAGGTAAAATAGTATTTTCTAATTTTAATTTATAATTTTCTAATCATGACTAACATCTTTATGAATGAATTAGAAAATACTACTCTACCTGTTATAATTAAGTGTAGTACACGACCAGTAGTGGTGGTAGCAGCGTTAAATTTGGTCTCAAATAATTGCGGTTCGAGTCGACTTGGTTCAGTTTTAAGGTCCTCACCAGGGTGTGTGTGTGTGTATATATATATATATATATATATATGTATATATATTACAGCAATTTTATTTAAAAAAAGACAAAAATAACAGTTTAGTGATATTAATACCACTATTTGAACTTAGTATGTGTAACTGTGATTACTGTTTAATCTATATTTCTCTCTCTGTGTGTCTGTCTGCCTTAGTGTGTGTGTGTGTGTGTGTGTGTGTGTATGTGAATATATATATATAAATATATATGTGTGTTGTGCGTGTGCGTGTGCGCGCGTGTGTTCATTTCAAGTGAAAATATGGAACTGAGACGTGTATAACAGTTCAACAGTTAATAAAGAAATATGCAATCAAGTCACGCAAACTTGAAATAACTGTGGATACTTACAAAAGGTACCTCATCTTTTCTTATTTCTTTAACTCTCCTAGTTTCTCACTCTCTCTCTCTTTCATACTTTTTTCTCTCTGGTTGTTTTTTTAATACTCTTAACTCCCTTTTTTGCGAATTAAGGGTGGTTTATGTGATATCAAAAGAGTAAAACAGTAATATAAATGATAACATTTACGCTTGATATAATTATTATAAATAAAAATAATTGATAACTGTAAAAGTAAATAAAGTGTAATTAACTGTTTATATAAATAAAAAATAAATTAACGACGGCTTATATAAATTAATTTTTTTATTAATAATTAGCTGATACCCGTAGTTTCGCACGCGAGAGTTTGGATTTATATTTAAAATAAATTTTCAAAAGAAACATTAAATTTTTTTATAAGATTGATGTATTAGTGTACATTTTGAAAAAAAAAATTATTTTGATGTGTATTTTGGTATTGTTAAATTGTATTTAGTAATTGGCTTTATACTGAGAATGTTCATACATGTAGACTTAGTTAATAGTCCATTTATTGGACAATATAATGCCATTTATTGGCATAACTTCAGTTTAAAAATAAAATTTTTTAAACACTGTTGTAATCTGTTCTCATGATGTCGCATTGCTTCTTGCACCATGTTATCTGGGATTATTTATTTTCTTCTTGTATGGAGGCTTTGAGTTAGTTAATGCCATTACGTTTACCGATGAACATTCATACCCCAAAGAAAATATTCGACAAGTTTAGAGAACATATATACCATATAACATCTCTTTATTGGGAAATCATGTGGCCTGAAACATATCTCGAACCGCTGCCATGGATGCTCTGGCATTGTGGGCTGTTGCTCCATCCTGCCGCAACTAAAAATCAGTACATTTAAATCGATCTCACAAAGAAGCGGTTCAGGATATAGGAAATATTGTTACATCGTTATGTACCGATCAGAATTGACATCAATACACCCTCTTCTTCAAAAAAATATAATGTGGACACCACAAGGACTTCCTTGTACGTGTATTAAATTACATATACAAATTTTTAACAGTACATAAAATTTTATTTCATTAATAACTTCTGATATTTTTTCATATTTTTTACTTACTTGTACGAAGTAAAGGAAGCATTGTGATCGCAAAATATTTCGGTTTTCAGATTTCTATGAAAATATCCATTTTGATCATCCCTGAATCCACTTTGACCACCCTTGAATCCATTTTTACTAGTTTAGGTGTAACTCTGTACGTACGTACGTACGTACATATATATCTCGCATTAATAAAAAATGATTAGCCGTAGGATATTGAAATTTTTTATTTAGGACTGTTGTAACATATAGTTCTACACCTCCCCTTGTGATTGTAATCGACTGAACCAAAAGTGTCCAATATCAAAAAAAAAATTAGATTTTGGAATTTTTCTTAACTGCAGTAATAAGCCTTCATTAAGAGATTTTCAACGATATATCGTAAATGGTTCTTATTTTCGTTGGTTCCAGAATTATTTTTTTTTTGTCTTCAGTCATTTGACTGGTTTAATGCAGCTCTCCAAGATTCCCTATCTAGTGCTAGTCGTTTCATTTCAGTATACCCTCTACATCCTACATCCCTAACAATTTGTTTTACATATTCCAAACGTGGCCTGCCTACACAATTTTTCCCTTCTACCTGTCCTTCCAATATTAAAGCGACTATTCCAGGATGCCTTAGTATGTAGCCTATAAGTCTTACAGAATTATAGCCAAATAGAATTTTAATTTACGAAATATTTGTTTCTTACAAGGGGAAGGCACATTAATTCGAATTAAACTTCATCTCCTTTTTTTTTATTTTTTTTTTAGTTTTTATATATTGATTTATAAATTATTATTAACTAATTGAAAAAAGGTTTTACAGTAAATAATATTTCAAGTATAACAATAAAAAAAGGATATGAAAATATATCAGAAGTTATTAATGAAATAAAACGTTATGTAATTTTCATTTTAAAAAATTTGTATATGTAATTTAACAGGTGTACAAGGAAGTCATGTGGTCTCCACATCAATTTTTTTTTATTGTTATTATTGAATTATTATTGTAAAAACTTTTTTAGAATCAAAGGTTAATAAATAATAAATCAATATATTTAAATTTTAAAAAAGTTAAAAAATATATATGTATATATGAAGTCGGATTCGAACCGATATGCTTTCCCCTTGTAAGATCAAAATATTTCATTATTTAAAATTTCATTTTGCTATAACTCTGGAACCAATGGAAATAAATACTACTTATGATGTGTCGTTGAAAAGCTCTCAATGAGGGTTTATTACTGCAGTTAAGAAAACGTCCAAAATCCAATGTTTTTTTGATTTTAGGTTTTTTGGACACTTTCGGTCCAGTCGATTGCAATGAAAAGGGAACGTGCACAACTAGATGTTACAACATCTCGATTCCCCCCCGAGGGGAGAAGAACCCACCTCGTAGCGTGTCCGGTCGCTACACCACCCCCTCCGTTCCTAGCCAGTAGTGGCTTTAACGGAGGACTTCTTCTCGCCCTCAAACTGATTTTGCCACATAGCTTTCAGTCTAGGCCCCGCTGAGATGCCACCGATGCAGATGCCCCGAGGGACATCTACATCGGTAAAAGTTCACCCCGAGATAGATTTACGTGTTTATGCCTTCAGAATGAAGACAACGGACACCTGCAGCTACCACGTCGCCCTCAAGAACTAAGCTAGGAAACCTAACCGCGGAAAGAAGACCCCGCGCCTAGATCCTACTATAAAGAGCCACTTTCTGAACGTCTCAGATCCGCACTAACAACCTCATTATAAACTTCCCACTAAAGTTTGTACATCGAAATTTAGACCTAGTTCCCTTAAGAACCCCGCTTAATACTCAAAATGAGTTAATATCTGACTCCGCTCCGGTCCGCCCGGGAGAGGAGATTTAACACCTACCCCCGCACAGCGCCATCGCGGAGTCCCGCGTGACATTCACCATCCTTCGCAATTGCCGCCGAGACTCCCCTACGTACCGCCTGAGCAGCACCCAGAGAAGCCCCGACGACAGTGATTTCGGCTCAAAAACGCCCTCGTCGGAGCGCAACCGCACCCGCCGGGCAAGAATAGTCCGGCCCACCGACAACGGCCGCAACTCCGCCGACAGCCTGATTCAATGCATACCACAATACTTCTAACCGAGGCACGCTGCCTAAGCGCCTACCTTCGGCCAGTCAACTGCCCAGGCGGTCCCTAGCCACCCAGGTTCCTAACACCTACTAAATTCCTTCGGCGGTCCTGCTCAGGGCGAGGAAGCGAAGGAAGCCAGCAACTATTTTCCACTCACTACGAGTCCTCCAGTTGACTCGTAGATCCAAAACTGAGTTTACTCTCTCGAGTTCCCTACTAACTCTGGTACGTTCAGCTTCGTACCGGGGACATATGTAGAGGACATGGTCCACAGTTTCATCGACCCTACAGTCCGGACAGAAGCCGGAATCAACCAACCTAAACGTAGCCAATTTCTCCCTAAAAGCACCATGTCCTGAAAGGAACTGAGTGGTATGCCGATTGGGGGATACCCAGCTAATAGCTCGCAACTCCCTAACATCGGGGAATATACCATGCGTATAACGACCAGTTACAGAAGCAGTCCACCTATCTTGCCAAGAGTCAAAACCTTGGTCTTCGATCTCACGCATACGCCCAGTAGTAAGAAGGCCAGCCTTCTTAGCAACATACCGCTGGCTACGTTCCGTAGCCGAAATATCCGCAGGTTTGATGCCTGCAATCACAGTTACCGAGATGTTACAACAGTACTAAATCCAAAATTTCAACACCCTACGGCTAATTAATCGTTTTTGAGCTATGCGAGATATGTACGTACGTACAAACGTCACGCCGAAACTAGACTAAATGGATTGAGGGATGGTCAAAATGGATATTTCCGTTAAAATTAGAAAACCAAAATTTTTCGTGATCGCAATCAGTTCACTTCGTACAAGGAAATATAAAGAGGAACGTATGATTCCAAAACTTTTCAGAGCACAACTAGACAGTTATAATGGACTGTAAAAATCGCGCATAAAAGCTGTGTAGTTTTAGAATCAGATTAGTTTAGAAATTTTCTTTGTTCACCGTGTCCGATAAATGAAAATGCGTTTTTTCATTCGTTAACAAGACCCTTTAATTGGTAAACAAGTTAATAATATTTCTAAAAATTGTCATCCGGTTTTTTTTTTTGTTGCTTTCATTTCAGATCTTGCACCACTATCATTTTATGAATTCAAAACCTTGTGTAAAATTCATCTGACACTGCTGTGGATTAAAGGAAGGGCTGTAGCATAGTTGATGGTCATCATCGCTTGCCTGATTTTTTTCAATGTTTGGAGGAATTCTCAAGTATTGCACAGAATGTGGTGATATGTTTTCGTTGCAGAAGCAATAATTATGAAATTTGTTATTCACAACTTTATCGTATTGCGGCTAGGAACAGCAACATGACGTGGAATATTGAAATATCGACGGATTAATCGTTGAACTAGTATAATCACAACCAAATTACTGTTTTTAAAATACTAAAGATGGACCACTGAATGTGAAAATAGGAGGAGAAAAGATTATGGAGGTAGAAGAATTTTGTTGTTTGGGAAGTAAAATTACAAAAGATGGACGAAGCAGGAGCGATATAAAATGCCGAATAGCACAAGCTAAACGAGCCTTCAGTAAGAAATATAATTTGTTTACATCAAAAATGAATTTAAATGTCAGGAAAAGATTTTTGAAAGTGTATGTTTGGAGTGTCGCTTTATATGGAAGTGAAACTTGGACAATCGGAGTATCTGAGAAGAAAAGATTAGAAGCTTTTGAAATGTGGTGCTATAGGAGAATGTTAAAAATCAGATGGGTGGATAAAGTGACAAATGAAGAGGTATTGCGGCAAATAGATGAAGAAAGTAGCATTTGGAAAAATATAGTTAAAAGAAGAAACAGACTTATAGGCCACATACTAAGGCATCCTGGAATAGTCGCTTTAATATTGGAAGGACAGGTAGAAGGGAAAAATTGTGTAGGCAGGCCACGTTTGGAGTATGTAAAACAAATTGTTGGGGATGTAGGATGTAGAGGGTATACTGAAATGAAACGACTAGCACTAGATAGGGAATCTTGGAGAGCTGCATCAAACCAGTCAAATGACTGAAGACAAAAAAAAAAAAAAAAAATACTAACGCAGGGTACACAGAAGTCCACTGCTACATTGTTACTGGAGTTCAAGGTCACAGCCATTTCGATTCCCGCCTATACATCAGGGTCGCCAACTTATATTGTTTTAAAAAGCATCAGGTTCCCGTGGTTTACTCTGTATAACGCTCTTGATTAAAGGTTTCACATGAAATTCAGACCATTTTCCTAGATACACCATTCTTTTAATATTTTCCTATTACGTTTCACTTGTTTTAAAATAACTAAGTTTTTTCTTCAGTACATGTATTACAGGCTTTTATTTCAAATCTGATTGTTTTTTTAGGTTAATCTTAGCTTATATATAAACTAAAATAAATTTAAGTAATTTTTAAAGAGTTTAACAACAAAAAAATGAAATTTCATTTTTGGATCAATAGAATAAATGTACGATATTTTGAAATTGATGGAACGTAGAGATTTGACCTTCTATATTTTTTATCATAGGATTAAAAAAGAGAATTGACAAGAGACAGAACAGTTGCCATTATAAAAAAATAAAACCACCTGATTAATCATTATAATACGCCTCCCGTTATTTTCCTCCATTCATTTAGGTTTTATTCATTAAAACCTTTCGCTATCAAATTTCCGTTGTGAAAGCTTTTTTTTTTAAAGAAATTTCCCTCTTTTTAATGAATTAAAATTCTGTAACGAAGCTTTAACATTTTCTTAAATTCATAAAAAGTAAATTATTTTATTTTATTTCATTCGTGAGAAACACTGAAATTTTATACACTATGTGATTATTTTAATTAAAATCATTATGTGTGATGATTTCTTTTTATGTATTAATTTTATTTTGATGATTTTTATTTACATATTGAATTACTTTCATATAGAAAGATGTAAAGTTGTTTATGACCTTTATATTCTTTTCGAAAGAATCATCTTAGGTATAAACAAAAAAATATCAAAACAAC